>NW_027367247.1:0-60291 GCF_046119375.1 Phyllobates terribilis | reverse complement strand
GTGGGCTACACTGAGAAGATTGTATTTGAGGCTTTCTACTAAGTTCACATCTTTGATCTGAATTGACTTGTTCAGATGTGCGTTGCCTCGAGCTTTGATTCTTTCCTGCTTCTTGTCACCGAAGGAGACGCTGCCTCCCTCCTTAGCTTGAAATGAGAGTAGTAATGTTGGATCGCCCGTCATGTGACACGAACATCCGCTGTCGATATACCACCTACTCTTCATTCTAACCTGCAAGGGAAGAAATCAAGCTTTGATCTCCCAACGAAGCTTGCGCTTCGAGGGAATATTAGACATAGCTATTGCTGAGCTAGTCTTTTGGACTGGCTCATAATAGCTAGGATCGTTCAAATCTAGCACTAGATGAGGTCTCGCTTCACGAAGCGCACCTCTGCATGCTGAAGCGACATCGTTCTCTACAGGTGAATGTCGACGACGTGTGCGCTTGCCCTCAGATTTAGCCATTGGCTTATAAGGCTTATTTTTTAGGCCTTTTAGTTCCTCACACTCATTCCTATCGTGTCCATTTTTACCACAAAAAGTGCAGTAATGGTTAACTCTCACGTAACCATACTTCCCTTTTCCTGGTCTAAATGGTGCTTTATTCTCAAGTTTCATAGGCTGAGCTAGGGTGCACGCTTGTTTTTTATACAAGTGATGCGCTTTTTCCCCATGAAACCACTCTTTGGTTTCGGATGGTTGTTCCTCAAGGACATTGATTCTGCTTTTCAAATGAGAGTTTTCACTCTTGTAGGCAGTCAAGTCTTGTTCAAGTGACTTAAGCTTTTCAGAGTAGTCACTTGTTTGAGGAAAGCTGGTAGAAGAAGAAGACTCCTGGGGGTCATAGCCCAGTCTAGGTCTAGCTTTGACAAAAACTGTTTGAGAAACAGTCCTTGCCTCAACTAGTTTAGTCAGGTCGTCTAGCTTGGAAATTATTTGATCAAGCTTTACGTCATTAGTTGAGTAAGAGTTTATTTCCAACCCATTTCCATGACAACGCTCACAAGATTTAGAGAGAAGTTTGGGCCTGTCATGTAAACGTTTGGAAAGCTCAACTATTACTTCCTTTTTAGAATTTAGTTCAACCAGCTGTTCTCTAGCTTCAGTAGCTAGAGACTTATGTTCAACCATTAATTCTCTTAAGAGGCAAACGAGTTTGCGCTTAGGTAAAATGTCAAGATTTAGATTTGCTAGCTCAATTTCAGAACCAGAGTCTGAATCAGATCCTTCACCAGCCATTAAGCAAACATCTGTTTGCGCTCCATCTTCAGAATCTTCGTTTGATTCTCCCCAAAGTGTAACAAAGGCTTGTTTAGGGGCTGCTTGGAGCTGGAGCTTGCGCTTGAATTTACCTTGGCATGAGGACACGCCTTGGCTAAATGTCCTTTCTCGTTGCAGTTAAAGCATGTAAAGTCTCGGACATCGCGCTGCTTGGTGGTAGGATCGCGCTGCTTGAATCCATCTTGTCTCTTAAAGAATTTCTTCACTACCTTGGTCATCATGGCGACATCTCTATCATCATCATCGTCTCCTTCGTCATCATTCTCTAGTTTCTGGAGGACGCGTGAGAGCTTGAGCGCCATGCCCTTGGTTTCTCGTTCTGAGATTTTCTCTTCATTATTTTTGATCTCTTGTACCTTGAACTTTCCTGCAAGCACAGAAATAGGCAATTCTCGAGTCGATTTGAGTGGAGAAGAATCTGCTTGAGAGTCGCGTACTTGGAATTCATCCCATGGATGAATGTCATAGAGTACTCCCAAGCCTTCTTTTCCATTCCAGCGGATAGCATTTTGTCATAAAGAATTTGACATCGAGAATGATAGTCAGATACAAGCTCATTTTCTCCCATTTTAATGGAGCAAAATTCACGGTTCAGCTCAAAATAACCTGTTGTCCTTCATATCTTCACTACCTGAGTGCATGTTGATGATGGCTGTCCACATCTCTTTAGTAGTAGGAAGGGACATTACCTTATCAATGTCTTTACGGAAAGCGCATTTAGGATGAGCTGACGCGCTTTGGCATTCTTCTCCATTAGTTGATACTCCTTGGCTTCCCATTTGGAGTCACCTTTCTCAGAAATTATCTCATCTCCCTTGTCGATGATTTTTCAGCACTGATAATCCGTTTGCTGGATGTAATTCCTTGTCATCGTTAGCCACCACTCCAATTCACCTTCAATGAGTACATGGGGCTTCGCGAGAGAGATTCCGAGGTTGAAGTTCGACATGTTCTTACTCTTCAAAATCCTTAAGATCTGCAAAAAGGATTACTGCAAAAATAGGCAAACCTGTAGCTCTGATACCAATTGTAAGTTCGTGTTTATTAAGCCACTATTGTTCAACGTCTTCTAAGGTTCTTTAAGTCTTAGATGCGCTTCTCAAGTATCGAATTGCGCTTAATACTTGGAGATGCGCTTGACCAGTATAAGACACTTAGTAATTGGTTTACTAAAGTCCTTGAATGCGGAAAAGGTCAGACAACAATAAGAGCGCGGCTTTAAGTGTTTAAATCGCACTAGATTTGCACACAAAGAGTTTCTAAACGATGAGAACCCTAATTCACTAATTGACTCGGGATAAAACTCACCACTACAATGTATTGATTAGAAGAAGGTTACAATCTCTCGCTTCAACTCTTTGAAGCTCACTCGTAAACTCTCTCTTTACAATACTTGAGTTCAGCTCTCTAGAACAATGGCACTTCACCTCTCTTGATTACAACTGAGTAAACACTTAAGCTCTCCTAGCTTCTCTCTGAATTCCTCACTTTGTAATGATTAGAGTGAATGCAACAGTCCACTATTTATACACAAACCTTAAGCTACAACTCTAACTTAATTTTGTGTAACAAACAAAGACTAAGCATATTGCCACCTCATCAATCCGTGCGCCTTGATCAATTCTCCAGAAGTAATCAACCGCTTAGATTAATTTGGTTTTGTTCTTCCAATTGTTGATGCACGCCACCTCAGCAATCCGTGTGCCTGCGCTAACTAACTATCCTCCACGCTGGCGATCCCTGGTTATGCGTCTCAAAGTCTTCAAGTTCTTCTCACACCTCTTGTGTACTCAACTTGAATTCTCCCGCTCACCAGCCTTCCCTTGCATTCCGGTAGTTCTCTTCTGCGACAGCGTACACCTTGTGCTATGGTGGAACCTCGTGATCAACACTTCTTCCGCTTCATTCAAGTGCATCTTCTATGCCGTAGAAGCTCGCCTATACTCACTTCTGGACTTGAATGAGATTATTAAACACCGCTTGCGAAACTTGCTTTCTCCGCTTGGTGTTAAGCGCGACTGAGATCAGTCGAAGCGCATCTCTAAGTGACTTAAGCGCATGCCAGCAGATATTTACAATAACCTGGAAAGCTTAAAAACACTAAGAGATTAAATATATTAGTTTGTTATCATCAAAACAAAGAGAAATAGATTAAGCTTTAATAAGACTATTAAAGCTCAACTAACAATGTTTGATGTTCGAACTTTCTCCTTTGTTAAGTTGTGTAGTGTAATAATGCATTATTAAGCTTTCCATAATCATACATATGATCTCCATAACTTCATTAAACTTTTAGTTTCTATTTTCTAGCGAATAGAATCCAACAATATGGATTTTTCTACTGAAAGAAATTTCTACTTAATTTTAATAAAATATTTCTAATGAAATTTTATAATAGTATAAAACTTTCTCTATTCTTTAGAATTCTCTGTGTTTTATAACATTATAATATTAACTGCAACTTCCATCTCTTTTGACGTGTACTTCGATATGGATTCCGCAACACAAGACAATCACTGATTCCATCAACCTATCTGGTTGCGGTTCAAGCAACTCCGGTGATAGTGAGGAACACGGCTGCCGTTGTGCTGAACTTGTTGTTGTATTATATGAAAATCAATTAACTGAATCTGAAATAAGACAAATATGTAAAACGTTATGAACCGACTTTAGAAATTGATTAAATTGCGGGTTTGGGCAATGTCGGTTCCTTAGTAAAATTCACAGGAACCGAACCCTATTATTTTTTTTACTCCGCGGGTAGGTTAAAAAAATACCAGGAAGCGAAAGTTCCCAGCCCTAGTGGTGACAATGATGTGAGGTTGATGCCCTAGCATAATCGAAGGCACAAGGAGAAGAAATTGTAGAAGAAATCTGGGTTTTATGGAACTAGGCGATTTGGAAGCGGGGAAAAAGAAACGTAAAGAGCTTAGACTAGAGATTTTCCCTCGTACTCCTCATATAACTCAACCTATTAAATTTAAAGATTGTCATCTTTAATAATTTCTTCTTTATCTTGTACTCTCTCGGTACAAATACATGTTATTTTAGAGCACTTTTCTTGGATACAACACATATCATTTTATCAATTTTTTCTTTTTTTACCATATTTATCCCTATGTAATTATCGTATAAAAACTACTTTATTTATCTAGACATTACTTTATACATTTTCAATGTCATTTTAATAGGGTTATTTAAGAAAATAAAACTCTAACTTAATTTATATAAAATTTTATCTTAAAACATGTATTTATATTCGAAGGTAAAAAACATGTATTTGTATCAAGTCAACCATCCATTTCATTATAATTCTTAATTTTTTGAAAGAAAAAGAAAAGAAATGATGCTTAACAGAAGCTCCTCAAATAATATAATGAAATTTCAAACTTCGAAAGAAGTCCTATGGAACGACGCCGGATTGTGATTCCACGTGGCGAATCTAAAACGAATCTCGGCCAGTCAGATCTGGCATTCTAATCCGAGTCCGACTGTGTTGTTTGATTCCGTAGGAACTCGACTCCTACACGCCTTGTCTCCTTCTCCGGATCCCCCATTACCAAATACGGAGTACTACCAGTACCAACGTTCTTTCCCTCCCTTCCTAGTCCTCCCTATTTCGTTTTGCCTCTCTACTCTCCAGGTTCGTTCAAATATCTGCTCTACTTTTTCGCCTTTTCACTTTCATTTATAATAACTCACTTGCAATTTTGTTCTCAAATATCTGCGCTACTTTTTGCTTCTAAAAAACTGCCATGCTGCGAATTCAATGTTGTATAGCTTATTATCCGTTTGTAATTGTGTTCGTTGTGTTCTCATTTGTGTGTGGATTGATTTTTCATTTAATTCGTGATCGGCAATGTGACTCAATGATTACGTTTTCCTATTTTCTAGGTTCTACGAGAACGACACCAATTGTGGAACGGTCTTGAATTTCTCGTCTTCTTTTCATTTCTGTCTCGAATTGGTTGCGCTTTGGGGATGTTTGGATTGGGAATGAGGAGTTACGAGGAAGATAGTGTTGAGGTTCAGATTGGGACAAATTGTTTAGTCTGCAGAAAAGAATTTTTGTTACTAGGGCACCGCGTCTAAACAACGTGGGTAATTGTAGCCATTTGATGCCGATGGAGAATTCGTTGTCCTCTCTGATCGGTCCCAAAGGACTAATTAAGAAGGATGAGTTTGTGAGGGTGATTATTCAGTGCTTGTATACATTAGGGTTTGTGAAAACAGCTTCCTTTGTGGAGGCGGAATCTGGGATATTATACAAATCTAGGGATATTGAGGAACTAGAGTTGCAGATAGAAGATGAAAATTGGGACGAATGTATACACATCTTGAATCGGATCAAGCATTTAGGTGAGGAACTGAGGTCATCTGCATTGATTCTGGTGTATAAGCACTGTTTACTGGAGCATTTAAGTAGGGGGGATTACCAGGCTGCTCTAGATATTCTTCAGAAGCAAGTTTCAGGCTTGAATGTTGGAAGGGATAAGGTTCATGATCTTGCACTCGATTTTGTCTGTATGGATGAGGTGGAGAATGACAAAGTGAATGTGAGTGTTGTTCACGAGTCCCGGAAAAATCTTTTGATCGAATTGAAGGGGTTGTTACCCCACCGATCATACTTCCAGAGCGAAGATTAGAACACTTGATTGAAGTTGCAATCAGTGGTCAGGTTGGTTCCTGCCTGTATCATAATTCCACTTCTTCTGCAGTTTCTCTATATGAGGATCATTGTTGTGGACTTGACCAGATTCCAAATCAGACAATTCAGGTGTGCAGATTATAAAGATGGTTTGCTATCTATATATCATATTTAAGATTTAGCATGATTAGGATATCATCTGCTTCATATCTTCCTAATTGTATGTACTATTACATTCAATATGAATGTGATCCGTTGCACACCTTTACAGTTTTTATTCCCCTTGTTATTGATTCAAGTCCTCTAATTTTTTTTTTTGTAGATACTTACTGAGCACACGAATGAAGTCTGGTTTGTGCAGTTCTCCAGTAATGGGGAGCATTTGGCCACATCTTCAAGTGACTGTTCAGCTATAATATGGAAGGTATATTTCTTTAAATTTGACATGAGCCTGCATGCGTTACACGAACTTCCTGTCGACGCTGAGTCTTATCTTCTTAAAGCCTTCTTATATTTGTAGTAGATCCTCTCAGATAAACTCATTAATCTGTCAAGACATGTCAATAAATACTTAATGACAACGTCTAGCTGTCTATATTGATAAAATGGATGCTGGTGTTGTACGTTATGACCAACAAGATAAAATGGATAGGTCTTTTTCTTGTTACAGTTCTAGGAGGACAATTATTCTTAGTCCAGTTTTGTAGGCTGGATTTTATCATACTATGATTTTATTTTCAAAAATTCCTCCTGGTAACCCTGGATGCTGTCAATTCTGCAAAATGTCCTAATGTCACCGTATATTCCGCCCGGTAACCCCGAGTTTTGTGATATTTTCCACCATATACCCACCATCCCTAATTTGTTCAAATTAAGGGCTTTAAATTTGATTTATTTGAGTCTCTTCTTAATCTGAAGTTCTGAACTACTAAGTTAGGGATTTGATGGTTTCAGCTCTTGAATTTTGAAAGTTTTAGATTTAGGGTGTATTTAATTTAGGGGCTTTTATAAAATGTTTGAGATAGATGGGTATTTCGCAGAATTGACAAAAATCAATATTACGAGACAGAATCCCTTTTTTTTTTTTATTATAAAATTACCCAATGGAAATGTGTATTAGATAGTAATGTTTGTGACATCTCCATTCTCCACCTATAGGGTCGAGGAAGATAGAAAGATAACTTTAAAACACAGATTACAGAGTCACCAAAGCCCTGTCTCTTTCATAGCATGGAGTCCGGACGACACAATGCTGCTGACATGTGGCAATGGGGAAGTAGTTAAGCTATGGGAGGTGGAATCAGGTACATGCATGCACACCTTTGGGTGAGCCTGGGTTCATCGTGAGCTCATGTGCCTGGTTCCCCGACTCAAATAAGCTTGTTTGTGGCAGCTCTGACCCTGAAAAAGGAATTTGCATGTGGGATATAAACGGTACTCAGCTCAAAGTCTGGAGAGGTATGAGAATGCCCAAGGTTTTGGATCTTGCTGTCACACCTGATGGAAACAATCTTATTACTATATTGTCTGACAAGGAAATCCGTGTTTTCAATATGGTTACCAATACTGAGAGGCTTATTTCGGAACAACACTCTATCGCGTCTCTTTCCAGTGTCTGCGGATGGAAAACATTTTATTGTGAACCTTAATAGCCAAGAAATCCATATGTGGGATGTTGCTGGTGAATGGAATAAACCACTCAAGTACAGAGGGCATAAGCAACATAATTATGTTATACGATCCTGCTTTGGTGGCCTAAATAGTTCATTTATCGCCAGTGGTAGTGAAAATTCAGAGGTATGTCTCTTCTTATCCTTCATATTTCTTAGTGGGTCAAAATTAGGCTTTTACAAGGCAATTTTATATAATACTAGTGTCCAAATGTTGGATGGTGTCCTGTTGTCTGGAATTTAAAAACTTAAATGTAAAGTTAAATATTGAATTTTAGAGGAGGAATTATGATTGGAATAAAAAAATGGTTATTCGCGGTAATTTTGATCAATTTAAATGTTGATCTAGGAAATGAGTAGAAGTCATTAGCACTAAATCAATCTAGTTAGACAGTTATGTATGATTTCTACTTACATTGGATTGATATTGCATTTTTTTTGTAGAAATGAAATGTGAATAATATTTTCGTAAAAATGAATAGGTTATAGCTAGATGGTGATAAAAACTTAAATGTAAAAAAATGAAATTTTGTAGGTTAAAAAATAGTTTTTCTCTTGAATTTCGGAAGAGGAATTATTTAGAATATGATTCATAATAAAAAGGAGAAGATGTTTATTTCAATTAGAGTGATGCATTTATGAGTTAAAACAGTAAAAAAATGCTAAGTTTATATGTTATTAAGATGCATGACTAAGCAATACCTTAACAACTTTTCTACACTCTGCTATATACTTCTGTCTTCTATCCATTTTCTGAGTTTCTTTAAATAAGATTATCCCATTTCCTTACTTTATTCTCACATTACATGGATTTCCTGTCAATATAGGATTAATTTGTAAATTAAACTTGCATTTTCTTGAAGGTATATATATGGAGCCGCAAACAATCTGAACCCATTGCGGTTTTATCTGGTCACTCAATGACTGTAAACTGTGTAAGTTGGAACCCTAAGAAGCCTCACCTGTTGGCTTCAGCAAGCGATGATCGCACAGTCCGCATATGGGGGACTACCTCAGCTGAATAACGCATCTATAAAATTTGATTTGCATTCATCTCGTGTGAATATAATAAACCCTAGATTTGCATGATTTCATAGCCCTGAATAGAATCGTTTGAGAATTTGTGATAATTACAGACGATGAAGAAGTCAGGAGGAGTCAAATTTATAAAACTTGTCAACAGAAAGAGAAACATCCCAAGTGCAAGAGAGGCCTTTGGGGATGATGACAAGGTCTCCTGCTCCAAACTCAACTATTGAACTGCCACTACTTGATGATGAGCTCTGTTTTGTGTATGCTTTGACCTTCCTTTCACCAGGTAAGCACGTCTCCTGAGCATCAAACTTGAGATTGTACTTCCCTGGACGACATCCCCACCTGCAACATACGGTCACTGTGTATTTGTTTCTGGGTTTGTTCTTCAAGAGGAAGATGAAGGAGGAAGAACTTACTTGGGCCAGAATTTGATGCCTAGTTCAGAAAGCTTTGATTCGGGTGGATTTCTTTCCACGATGATTCTCAGCTTGTGTTCCTCTGCATCACTGGAATCTACCTCCATGTTTTGATGTTAGCTAGTCACTGAAAAGAGAGAGGAAATAGGTCGAGTGTTTTAATGGAAGTTGGCAAGGTGGTGGAAAAAGAGAGGTAGTTACCGAATCATTCAGTGCTCATTTATTCTAGTTTTGACCGTTACGCCCCGGTAGTGACCACTTGTCTTCGTGGAAATATATGGTTTGTATGGGTAATGCATGTTGATGACTCATCTTACCATGCTTTCCACTAGGAGAGTTTAGTGCAAAAACCTTTGCGTATAAGTGGATAGAGAAATAAATTGGAATTTATTTGCGGGTAAATATATAAAAAAACTCATTTTTTGATTATGTGTTAAAATAAATAACATATTTTTTAAAATATCATGAATATAATGTAGTATTAGAAGATGAGAATTTGTATTGGATAGACAGTGCCGGTCCTAAGGTTTCAGAGGCCCTAGGACAAAAAAATATTAAGGACCCTATCGCTTTTTTTTCTATGTAACTTTTTATTTGAAAAGGTCTTTTGAAAAAAACAAATGTTAAATATCGATCCGTAAACTTATGTCCTAAAAGGGTAGAATTTATCATAGATTAATGCTCTTAGATTTAACAATTAAACTTTAAAGAGAGAATAAATTCATAAAGTATCTCTAAATAAAATCAATCTTAACAACATCTTTATCATTAAGGATCTTAATATTAAAAAGATCTTAAATACTAATGAATACGATATTTAGAACAATCATAAAAAGTAACACGTATAATACTTACACCTATAATATTTGAAATTTCAAATAATTAATATAAAAATGCACATAATAAAATATTGAAAGGTCCATATTAAAATCTAACTATGTTTTTGCATCTTTAATATAACAATCTAAACTCTCAAATGAAAGGATTAAGACCATTTACTAAAATAAAAGATCTTTATATCAATTAACAAATATAATCTAAGTATATCACAAAAATTGATACATAAAATATAATCTTAGAAAATGAATCACTAGCACATTAAATCCATTTGATTTATATAAATTTTTTAATTTAAGAAATAAAAATTCTCATTATCAAATAATTTTTTCTATTTTGAATAAATTATTGGATCTTTTGAATAAAAAAATTATTGGGTTGACCTTTTTAAAAAACTTGTTGCTAGTCAGACTAGTCATGAAGGGACGGCCAAAAGAAGTGCTTCTAACAAGATTCGAACGAGTGACAACATGCATCATGTAACTAGATCTCAAACACTCAATACCACTAGAATGTGATGTCTTTCTTGTCCATTTCTACCATTCGCTAAATATTATAGTCTATATTAATATAGTAGCACATATAAATTATGGGCCCCTGCAAGCTTGGGCCCGGGCCGTCGCCCAGGTTGCCGTTGCTTCTAGGCCGGTCTGTGGATAGAGTGAAAGTGTATTGAAAATTGATAAAGTGGTTGAAAAATAGTTTTTATAAATGAAATATGGGAAGATAAAAATAAGACAAAAGAAAAGAAAAGTGAGAAGAGAAAAAGGAATGAAGGGAGTAAATTATTTTCGTTTAAATCTATTTTATTACATTAAGCTTCCAAATATTCAAGGCATTAAATAAATAGATAATAGTAATGCACGTGAGTGGATCAATATTCAACATAGAAGAATGCGTCAGTGTTATCAAAAGCATCTGTTACGTGTTGACCGTATGATGTGAAATTTATTTTTATGTGCAGTTATTATGTTTTATTATTATGACATGGCGTTTAGGTTAACAAAACACTTCATTAATGTGATCATGATGCATGCTAAGTGGAGATAAATTATGCAAATATGTCGTTGTATAATTGAATTATATGATTAGAGTTTAAAGGTTGTACATTTTCGACCTTGTATATATATACGCTTGATACTTTATATAAGTATGATTAAGGTTAAAAGAGCGGCATAAGTACACAGAGAATACATTTTTTTTATATAAGCATGTTTAAATTTGTGAATGTGTATGATGGACTACAAAGTTAAAGACATGTATATCTTTGTTTGTTTCTCATAATATTTGTTTGAGATGTCGGGCATATATAAGAACAATAATGTTTAATCATGATAAAAATACATATTATTGAACCGTATAACATAATTATATTATATATATGACTATGAATTTTCATTTGTTTAAACGAAGGAATTGTTCAAATCAAGTCCTAAAAGACTTATAGTCGAATGAATTTTTATGTAAATGTGAGCCTACCGTATTCTATTCATGTTTCTAGATTACTTGGAACTTGTCTACTAGTTGACTAGAATACTTTATGTCTATTAGTCATGACATACCCAAAATTACTCTTGTACTGATTGGTTATGATTGATTAGATTATTTATAATCTGCTAATCAATTATTTAATGTTGTATAGTACTCGTTTATTGATGGACTATGACTGGTTAGATTACCTATTAGTCTATTAATCAATTACGCAATGCCCTACAATACTCTACTGTATTTTATATAACCTAGTCGCTTTGACCCTACTATACTCGTATAGAGCACTCGCTTATTATTTTCCATATATGCTTTTTATTTTTATGCATGGAGTTCTTACATATTATTTATGTTATATTATTTTCTTAAAAGGAATATTCCTCTTAGTAACCTTGAGGTTTTGTCTATTCCATAAAATATCCAAAGGTCTTGTATATTCTATACGATAGCCTTGAGTTTGTGAAATTTTTAGTCAAATATCCATTTGTCCTAAAGATACCAACTAAATTATATAAATCCTAAATTTTAAAAAATCCAAGATTGGGGAACTAACTAACAATCAATTACAAGAATTTAATAGTCTAGATAAGAAAACATTTCATTAAAATCACATTTAAAATTCTCGATTTGAAGAAATTAAGGATGAGTGGATATTTGACGAAAAATATCATAAATTTAGGGTTATCAGACAGAATATGTAAAATCTTTGGATATTTCGTGGAATAGACAAAATCTCGGGGTTACTAGAAGGAATTTTCATTCTTAGAATGTTGATATTAACTCTATAAAGTTTATGGTAGTACTAGTGTAAGACCCGTGCCATGCACGAGCTTGAAAAAACTTATTGTTTAATGTTAATTTTATTATATGAAGACAACTAAAAATATATATGAGAAATAAACTATTGAAGATGCAAAATATAAATGTACTTAATTGTAATACAAATATAATCTAAACATTGTTAAACACTTCTTTAAAAACAACGTTGGTTATAGTGTTCGACCGTCTTCCTTCTTTATCGCATACTAATATCTTCAAACCCTTCTTGCTTGTTACCCTCGAACACGCAACGTAAAGTTGGCCATGAGTGAAAACAGCTCGTGGAAGATAGATACCAACACTTGCAAGAGACTGTCCCTGACTCTTGTTGATTGTCATGGCAAAACAAACACTAACTGGGAATTGTCTGTGCGTGAACTTGAAAGGGAGTCCAGAATCAGTAGGAGTCAACGACATCCGAGGGATCAAGACCGAATGACCAATGTTGTTACCTGATATAATGCGGCCTTTTATAACATTCTTACCAAGATCAATTATAATTAGCCTTGTTCCATTGACCAACCCTGCTGATTGGTCAATGTTTCTAAGCAGCATAACAGGGACGTCAATCTTTACTTTCAACTGGTGATGTGGAATTCCAGAAACTCTTACTGTGTTTAAATAGTCTGGTGTGTATATTTCTGTATCAGCATCTGGATTAAAATCTGATTTGCATAGGCTATCAGAACTCAAGTACTCAATTTCTTCTCCCGGAAGCAAAGACAACACAAAGTGATTAATCTGTTCTACCTCTTCGTGTGTAGGTGCAAGAATTGCGCGCTCTTCAAAATAGTTGGAAGACTGGTGAACAGTAGAAAGAGAAGGATAAATTGTTTCAACAATTGCCTCAATAGGATCAAGATGGAAGTTGTGTACCAACAAATCATCGGGGATGTCGATAGTGGCCTCTCCGCCAATGTCTTCTCCAATATCTCCATTTCCGAGGCTCAATATCCAATCAGAAAACTCTTTCACTTCTTCTCTCTCGTTAACAGTATTTCCTTGTTGAATTCTCATGTTTTTCGTCAATGTCAGTACTTTGCAATGCTTCCATAAGTAGGATGAATTAATAGTTGCATACACTATATCATGCCTGCTACCCTTTGGAATAACCGGAAGAATTTGTCTAAAATCTCCTCCAAATATAACAACCTTACCTCCAAAAGGTTGATCAGCAGCGTTTGAATTCTGATCGCTCATTGTATCTCTCAAGGTCTTATCAAGCGCTTCGAAACAATATTTGCTCATCATAGGCGCCTCATCCCATATAATAAGTTTTGCAGCACAAATCAAGTGGGCCAAGTCAGAACCCTTGTTAATACTGCAAGTGGAAGCCTCATCTATTTGTAAAGGAATTTTGAATCGCGAATGAGCTGTTCGACCACCAGGAAGCAACAATGTTGCATTACCGCTAGAAGCAACATTAAGAACAATTTCACCTTTTGATCTAACAGTCGCTGAAACTGATCTCCATATGTAGGTCTTGCCAGTGCCTCCATAGCCGTATAAGAAGAAGACACCTCCAGAGTCACCTGAAATAGCTCCCATGATATCATCATACACCCCTTTCTGCTCATCTGTAAAGCAAGAGATCAACCGTTCGTGCTCAACTGCTAAAGTATGTCTGTCATAACGGATCTCCTCCTGTATTAATCTGTTTCCACCCTCAGATACTAATATATGATCAACTGTAGGCATGATGTTGAAGTGCGTCAAACTACGACCCTCTCGGTGCAATCATTTCTCAACCTCTACAAGAGCTAGATTTTGTAACTGCTCGTCCGACAAAATCAAATCTACACATGACCCAAAGAATTGAATAAGATCATTTTGTCTAACTAAATAAAAAAATATATCATCATAAATGTAACATATCAACAAACTAAATGACAATACCAGGAATATAGAGAATCTTCTTTCGCTTCTGCATTATATCGTCTGCAAGATACTTCCAAGTTTGTTCCCAAACATGTAATGGTTGAGACATGCTATCTGTACACAACAGAAAGACAAACAAAGGCCTGAGATAGTGGGCTGAACCCCAAAAACTGGCTTCTTTAATCCCATCAATATACTCTCTGTCGTCATCTAACAATCCAAGTGCATAGCAAGCCTCTTTAAAGGTAGGATACACAATACCTTCTATAGTACGCAACTCTTCAAACGAAGTCGGACATTTTATGTGATTGAGCAAGATTCTCAAATAATACTTCTCCCCTGCACCTGGATCTACTGGATAAATCCTACCAATAGACATTCCACGCTCTCTGACAGGCGTTTTACCGGTCGTTGGTCCTGTCAAAGATAAATCCAACTAAATATCCACTAGTTAAGCGGCAAGTCGGATTCGATTCCACAGGGAGCCACAACGATAGTTTCTTTCAAGCGTGTTACCAAAAGTAACAAAGGGGTTTTGGTTTGTAATTTGTGAAAGCAATAGTAACCAAAATTTGTTGGATTTTTGTAAACTTATAACAATGAAAAGCTCACTCTTTCAGTCTCAACACATTATTCTTATGGAATGTTGATCATCGAATTCTAATAAAGTTATGTTCTTTTAAATAAATAATCTAGTTGTCCTACTCTTTGTTCGTAAATAGCAACTAGTCCAAATAGTCCTAGAAACCCTTGTTGTATGCAATAACCAAAGAAATCCTAAGGTTCAACTACTCAACAACATAAAGATCAAAGATAAGTAGGCCTATGCAATACCATTGGCAAATCGCCGATACTCGACACAGGTTTATAATCTCTACAAAAGAAGCACTCGCAAATAGTCTATGCTAATTCTGATTGCTACCTAAAAGACAAGACTTTTCAAATCGAATTATCAAGCCTAGCAATATGAATGAATATAAACCTACCTAGTTTCGAACCTAGATAAAATCAATACCAATCAATGACAATAAGCACAAGAGATTATAAAACAATGCTAAAATTATTATTAAAACATAAACATAGAATTCTCACAAACTTTTCCTAGAACAACAACTAACTAGAATGGAGGCAAGAGGGGAGAATGTGTGAGATAATTCTCCTCATTAACCTAATAACTAAGGGTTTATATAGCACCCAACCTAAGGAATATAAAATAAATCAAAATAACTAAAAAGATATGGAAAAACTAATCAGAAATCGCCGCTAAATTGGGCCGCTGGTGTCCGCGGTCTCGATCGAGACTTTTGAGTCGCGGTCGAGACTTTTATGTTGAGGCAAAGTCGCGATCGAGACATTTGGAGTCGCGGTCGAGACATTGGAGTCGCGATCGAGACATTTGGAGTCGCGATCGAGACATTAGAGTCGCGATCGAGACATTTTCTGCAGAAAAGTGACTTTCGTATAATTGCCATAACTCTCGGATCACAACTCCGATTGCGCTCATCTTTTGAGGTGATCAAGTAGACTTCCATATATAACTCCTCGAATTTGAATCACCTCAATCGGACATCGGATCAGGGAGAAAGAGCCATCTGAACGCAGCTGAATATCTCGGCACTTCTTTTAAGCACTTCTTCTCTTCTCTTCAATGGTCGAAGCGCGTCTTCGAACCTCTTCTCTTGGTGTAGGCGTGGTATCCTTCTCTTCTAGATCCATCCCAAATGCAGTATAAGTGAGCACAAGTAGGATCTCCATAATAAAACCACTAAATACCGCTTACGAGCATCCCGCAAATCTATAAATGAACAACATACCGGATTCCGGGAATACCACTCAATAAGCACCTAAACACCACTAATCCTAAGCTAATAGTCGCTAGTTAACACCATATAATAATCTCCTATCACTCTCTTTCTTTCCAAATTTTTTGTTTAGCAACCCAAACAAATTAATTCGGAAATTCTGAATATGTCAAGCCTCTTGCCTTTGGCTCTGTTCCGTTGGACTTCATCCACTCCAAAAACATGCTCCTCTCTGAACCTTCATTGTTAATGACATATTTAATTTCTACGTCATCACCAAAATATACACTCTGTTCTCCAGGGAGATGAAAACTTAAACGTTGAACAGGTGGCCACCTACACATAATAAACCAAATACTCAGTGGTAATACATCCGTATTTATTCCACACATATATATATATGATTTAACTATAATTAATTTCAAACCCTAATATCCTCCATGAAGCCTCACATGCTGAAAGATAGCGACAATTGTAATAATTCTTAATTTCATCAACATCATGAATCTGATCTTCTCCTGTGGTGGAAGGCGTGATGGCTAAAGTGCAACGGTCACTTCCCTTGTTTATGTACTTGAACAAATATTTGATACTTGCCGAACGATTACACCACTCAACATTGATACGAGCTTGAAATTTTAGGAGTAGTTTATCGTTGTACGGTACAACATAACCATTATCTAACGGTATACCATTCTTTTCAGCAGTCCTTTTACTGTCACGTCTTCTATAAACTGGGAAGCCTACATTGTCTACGGTACTATGTTCCACAAAAGATTTAGGGAAAAATTTCTTACATTTCCCGTCAAGCATACATGGAGATTTGATATTAGAAGAACCGCAAGGACCATGCATCATGTACTATGTCACTGCATAATGTAAAGCTGGATTTCCCGTCTTAGAAGGGAGTTTTGTCGAAATAACATTGTCAAAATGTTCGGGGGTAGGGAGCTTTGATTTTTTAGCAAGAAATAGGAGTATGTGTGCATGAGGCAACCCACGTTTTTGAAATTCAATCGTGTAAATAACTGCAAATAAATATATAATTTTGTTAATAATTGAGAATGCGTTAAATCTATCTTAAATAGAAATACTTAAAACATAGAATGTAATAGAAGTACTTACTTGAAATAACTTCACCGAAAGGCTTTTTCAATTTGAAACTATTAATCATTAGATCCAACTTCATTTTGAACACCCTGCGAATAATATCAGGTCTATCCTCTGGGCTTAAACCTCTCTCCTTGACAAACCTCAACACTTCAGGCCACTTTGGATTGCATGTGAAAGTGATAAACAAATCAGGATAACCAAAATACTTGCATATAGCCATCGCATCGTGATAATTCTGTTTCATGTATCTAGGTCCACCGGTGAAAGAAGATGGTAAGACTATCCTTCTATTAGTTGAGTTAGGAGTTGTACGCCCACTTGCTGCTGCTTTGGATAGGTTGGTATATAAATCAGATCGTACTTGGGCTTGGTGAGTTCGAAAGTAGTTTGTCCTTTCACCCTCCACTATAGAATAAACATCAGGTAAAAACATTAGTAAAAGCCTTTTTGAATTCCTAAGAGCACATGATTCTCCACGCCTTTCATGTATCCTGAATTGAAGAAATTCCTTTATTGTAACCCTTTCCCTCTTCCTTGTAGAGCTACTAGCTCTATCACTCAAAGCAATGTCAATCCTGTAACCATCCTCACCGTAAGGAAATAGCAGAGGATATTGCAAAGCAAGATACGATGGATGCAGTTCATTGATACGTTGCAACGGACCAGACTTTGTATGCAATATAATGTCTCTGTATGAAACTTCTTCATCGGTTTCACCAACTACAATCACCGCAACCTCTGAAGCAGTTGGCAAACTAAATGTCCTACCATTTGTATTGCGTTTGCTCAATAGTCGCAACTGCATATTTCTGGAATCGCCACTTTCTATACGATCTCTAGCCATACGGAAAGCCTTTGCATGAGGATTGTGACTATCAATCATTTGCCTCAATTCAGCCACCAAAGAATCATCAGCCTTTTTAACACGCGTACTACATTTATAAAAAGTTCAAATTGATAATATAAGAATTAAACGTTTTTAAAATAACTATTGTATAACTTTTATTAAAAATGAACTGTATATCATTAACAAATTGCGTACCTAATGGCTTGAATTATGTTTGTATCTTCATTTTCAGTATCAAATATATATAGCTGTGAGAACTTAGGAGTATATCCAGTTCCTGGCAGCAAAATTCCAATCCTATGATAATTTTGACCATGCATTGTATAGCAATAAGGTCCTCGACCTCCCGTATTGTTTGTGAACTTGGCTCCCAAATATGTGAACGAAAACATCATATTGTAAGCTATGATATTATCGAAAAAATTCTTGCTTTTTGGATGAATCCCACTATGCAGATCTTTTAGCAACTGCGGAGGATATTTCAACAAAGGAAGCTGAATTTTTCCCTTACTTGTCTTCGCTTACATGTCTCTGTTTGTTACGTCTCTCCTCTTTCCATAGCAATGCGCCGCAATATTGACACTCATATTCTGGATCACCAAGATCTTGGTAATCCACTGCTCAACAGAATTATAAAAAAGATTAGACTAACCAAAAATTGTGTTGATGACAATAAAAAGATTCAAACACATCTCCATTGCTCTATTAAAGATATTGGCCTGATTTATTGGTTTTTCTTTTATTTCCGTTGGTAGATTGTAGAGTTTATTTGAGTTCAGGAAATTGTAATAAGGCAATTTTATATATTTTGCTTGATTTACGTTATTTATATAGTTTAAGTCTTGATTTTAGGGTTTCCTAATATTATGATTGAATTGTAATATGGCTGATTCACATACCGAAATTGGTGAAGGAATATTCAAAATAAAGAAACTGCCATATTCTAACATTGTATTAATTTTATTTTTGCAGATTCTATGATTGAAGACATGTATGAAATGAGCAATTAAAGATATTGGCCTGATTTATTTTTTTCTTTTATTTTCGTTGGTAGATTGTGGAGTTTATTTGAGTTCAGGAAATTGTAATAAGGCAATTTTATATATTTTACTTGATTTATTTGGTTTAGTCGTTTATTTCTTGGGGCAGATTATGGACAAATTTTGGCAGTTTTTAAAAGGTGTAGGTAGCAGCTCTTTATAATTGGTTTATTTTTCTGATTTAGGTCTGAATGCATTTAGGTCATTTTATCGTTTAGGAATGAAATAATGGCTCTATAATCTCGTAATAAAATATTATACATTAAATGGGTCCCGCCTGTTTGTAGGTTGTCTGTATGAATGACATCTGACAATTTTTTCAACTTTAACTGTGAGAGCGACACGTGGCGAGGATGAATTTTAGGCTATTTATGTCTGTTCCTTTAGCATTATATAGGTAGATTTGACTATGTATCGTTCTTTGAAGAAAATCTTGATTGTGCATTGATGCACATATTAAAAGTAGAAATTTTTAGAAAATGGATTTTCTAGGTCATTAAATTTGACATGTTATTCAAGCATAAAACACACATGTCTTATATGTGTAAAGGAGCAATAATTTTTTTTTTCTAACAAACAATACAAAGACACATCTTTTAAGGAAAATGACTTAAATCATGTAACCGGATGATCTTTACAAAATCCCAAACTCTAAAGGGTGCTTGTCGGGATAGGAGTTCTCGCATTTCTTCCATATTAGAAGTATAAACTCTTGTAATTTCCAAAATCAACGATTTCTTCCATATGAATTTCGAGAGAAAATCAACGACTTGATTACCAAAACGTCTCATGAGGTTGAATTTGAACGCTTGGAGGTAAGAGCTGAGATTGAGGATGTCTTGGATGATCAGGTCAATTTCCTAGGGAACTTTCCACGTTCACTTCAAACTATTAATAACGGTAAGATTGTCGCCTTCCACGACGACAAAAGAATAACCCAAGCCAACATCAGCTTTAACTCTTGCAAGAGCAACCAAAGCTTCGACTTAGAGAGTATTATTAACCTGTACTTCTCGAATATCGGCATCAATAATTCTTCTGGAGTGATCTCTAATAATAAAATCAATATTTCCTGAATTATCTTTAACAGAACCATTAAAATTAATTTTTATCCAGTTACAAGAAGGTTTTTATCTATTATAGTGATCCATTGCCGAATTTATGTTGATTTGAGTTGTTCTCGTGGAGAATATTCTCCTATTGCAAGCTTGCCAAATGTTTCACTAAATATAGAAAACTTTATTGCAATCATTATTATAAAGTAGTTCATATAAGAGTGAAAGTCACCATAATTTTTGATATAAAAGGATCAGGATGTTTTATTATGAAGAGTTGCAAAGACTTTAGTAGTAAAAATACATTGATAGTATATATCGTTTGTGCATTGCATAGCCTCTTTACAGAGGACACGGTAATTTTGGGCACTATTGTAAAACCGATCTAAATTTTCTATTATTGGAAGTGCATCAATACATGTTTTCTAGAGAAAATGTTTTATTTTTAGAAGTAGGTTCTTTTTCCAAACATGATTAATAAGAATGTGTGGAGAACTGGCACAACTAAGGGAAAGTGCTTTTGAGGAGAAAACACCATCTGGGACAACTTTCCAAATGATGTCATCCTGATGTTGGAAAAGAGGTATTTTAATTTTTGTTATTTCATTGACCAAAAAGAGTATGATTGAGTTTATCCAAGTCACAAGTTTTTTTATGAAGGTCAGCAAATGAATTCCTCCTTAATCAGGAGGTCATCCCGTATTATCATGCATGGTAATGCTTATAAACTTAAAGTGAAAACCATGGAGCAAAGGTTGCGAAACTCGCAGCGTTTCTCGCAGAGTCCTGATATAGTTATCATGTACGTTATGAATGTCAGTAAGATACAATAAATAGTCTAAATCTATTTTATGATAATTATATCAGGACTTTGCGAGAAATTAATTCTGATGTTAGTTGTCATTCCAGATTTTTTTTTGCCATTTCCTAAGACCCAAAGAAGTCCATTTTTGAATTTATCACGTAAATGTAACAGTCTTCCAAATTGCTAGGAATATTTTGATTTTTTTTATTATATTATAAAATATTATTAGTTTTAAGATATTTCTCTGTAAGAATCTTAACCCATATATTATTTTCATTATTAATAATTTTCCAAAGGAGTTTCATTTGAAGAGAAATATGTATATCAACAACTTCATGAATACCAATTTCTCCACAGTTTTTTGGCTGACAAATATTGTCCCATGAAATAAGAGGCCTGGAGTTTTGATTGTAATTATTCCAGAATTATTTTTTATCGATGCCATCAATATCATTATGAACACATGTTGGGAGATAGGAACTTTGCATTAAGTAATTTGTTTGAGAGAGTAAATTAGCTTGTATGAGAACAGATCTACCAGCTTGTGACATATTATTAGCTTTCCAATTAGAGAGCTGATTTTTTAGTTTATTAATTGCATATTCAAAATATTCATTTTTAACTTTGCCAGCAATAATAGGAATGCCTAAGTATTTTTCCATAGAAGAGGTTATACGAATTTGTAATTCTGAAGCAATCGCTTTTCTAGTAGAGTATAGAATATTTTTCAAAAATTGTACACAGTTCTCTCTCTCTCTCTCTATATATATATATATATAGCCATGCCACCATCAACTCCTCCTGACGACCTC
Organism: Phyllobates terribilis; assembly: GCF_046119375.1. Taxonomy (NCBI): domain Eukaryota; kingdom Metazoa; phylum Chordata; class Amphibia; order Anura; family Dendrobatidae; genus Phyllobates; species Phyllobates terribilis. The sequence continues at coordinate 38,745 of NW_027367247.1, read as the reverse complement.
TACCACCTTCATCGACTTTGGCTCTCCTAAAACTCTTTTCAGGTGTTGAAGTTCTTTGGTGGATTCAGATTGCTGCTCTCGTATGCCTCCATCGGACTGGTGCTCTGGCCGGATTCGGATTGGTATACTGCTTCAATCTGCCATCGGGGTCACCAGTTCAGATTGTTACACCAGAATCCCTTCGCCAAGATCTGGTAATTCGGGCCCGAATGTTTCGACTTTGTTGTTCCACGATTTAGATCCACCATTTTTTCAATCCAATAATAATATGATATAAATCATTGTGAAAAAGAAGTTTGTTGATTAGAAATTTTGGTTTAATTGGCGGGTAATTTTTAGCTGTTTATTAGATTTTCAAGATGGAAGGTTTGGAAAAATGAAAATAGGAGGGGATAGGGTTTTGGTAGAGGTAAAGATGTTTTAGGTATTCTAGACATTACTTTATAAATTCAACACTGAGAAGTTTTTTGCTTTACCAAATATTTATTGGACAATAGAAATACTAGTAACAATACCAAAAAAAAATACCATCATCATCATCAACATGTTGCTTGTAGCATTGACGAACTGAACAAACTCTTTTTTAATGTAAGGATTCTATTAATCTGCAACCAGAACTTGGTTTATGGTTCCATGTTGAAGATGCTATTATTGCTTAGATATTGTTCTGTAATGATATTGACCCATATGTTGTCAAGTTGTGTTAGTATTCTCCATAAGAGTTTCATTTGGAGTGCTATATTGTTTGTTCTAGATAGATGGAGACCCAAGCCTCCTTTATTTTGGTTTAAAAATTTTCTCCCAAGAGATCAGATTGTGGGAATGAAAAGAAATTTTATTCCTGTATAACTTCATACAAATTTTGTCCATACTTTTTCACACTCTGATAGAAAGAAGGAAGCATTTGATGAGGTAGTTGTTTTGGCTGTTAAGTTGGATTGGATTAGGGTGGCACTTCATGCCTGGGATGGAGTGTTTGCTTTCCACTTGGATTGTTTTTTTAGGTTTTCCATGATATAATAAAAAAAAAGGTTACATACTTGTCTTGCTACAAGTGGAATACCCAAATATTTTCCATTTTTGTAGTCACCGAGATGCCCATGCCACCAGCCAGGGAATGTGCCTTGTCTTTTAGATTTAGAAGCTTGGATGAAACTTTTTTGGAATTTTATGGAGAGTCCACTGGTTGTTGAGAAATAGTCTAAGAAGTTTTTTTTATAGTTAACGGGTTTATATTATTTGCTTTAGCAAATATGATAGTATCATCTAAAGCTAGGGAAAGGAAAGCAGGTTCCATTTAGAGTGAGTTGGATACCAATGACGTTATTTGGTTATAAGGAGACCAGATCCAAGAATCTAGCCATGAACTCCATACCTAGAAGAAATATGAAGGGCGCAATCGGGTCTCCTTGACAAATTCCACATGATAGTTTGAATTTAGGTGTTGGTTGATTATTGACAAGAATAGAAGGGAGGCACTCATTATGCAGGCTTTCACCATGGATATTTATTTAGGACAAAAGCCAAATTTCTCCATTACTCTAAAAATGGAGTTTGATTCTATTTTATGTTAGGCTTTTTCCATGTCATCTTGATGGCCATCCAACCAGAGCGTCCAGTTTTTGTGTGGAAGGAGTGGAAAATTTCATGAGTTGTTAAAATATTGTCTATTATTTATCTATTGAGAACAAAAGCACTTTGGAAAGGTGAGATAATTTTCGGCAGTACATTTTTAATTTGTTTGCCAATATTTTTTATATTATTTTGTATGAAGAGTTACAAAGACTAATTGGTCTATATTAATTAATTGAGATTGTGTTGTTTGTCTTAGGAATAAGTGCTATGAAAACATGGTTCCAAGATGAGTGTATGTTTCCTTAGTGAAAGAAAGCTTCAATAACATCAAAGAGGGATGGACTGATATATATTTCCAGAATTCAACCGAGAATCCATCAAGCCCTGGGTTTTGTCATAGGATTTGTCAAAGACTTCTTCTCTAACTTTTGCTAATGTTGGAATTTTAGTTAGTAAGTTATTATCTTCATTAGTAATAAGGTTTGGGATAATGGAGAAGTCAGTCGCAGTACAACTAATGTTTGGGTTAGTCGTATACCTTTCTTTTAATTCAGTTGTTATGGCGTTAGTAATGGATTCTGGAGTTTGGTGAAGGATATCGTTTTTTCCTTCGAAACTTAGGTTTGCTTGCACGTACGTACGAATTTTAGCTAATGAATGAAAATATTTCAAGTTGATATTTGCTTCATTGGTGAGTTTTAAATTTTTCTCTTCTTCGCCACAACGAGGTTTGAAAGGTTAATAATTTGTTATATTTTTGTATGGTTTGCAAACCGATGTTTAAGATCATGGTTGATATAGTTCATCCGCTTTAAATTGTTCAAAATTGTGGGAGAAGTTATGTTTTGCCCAGTTCTTAGAACGTATCTTAAGCAGTTTTGGTTTTTTGAGAGAATTTGTATACTTAAGATCCAAACATATGATAGCTCGACACTTTTAGACAATTTTTTTATACGGGTTCAAAGACCCAAGAATTTCTATATCTAAATGACAGGGGATGGATTTTTCACTTAGTCTTAAATTACATGAGATCATGCAATGGTCACAAGAAGTGGTAGGGTGATGTTTGACTGTTAAATTTGGAATAATATCTAAGAGGGAGTTATGGATTAGGGTTCTGTCTTATCATTCATAGTTATTGGTTGGATTATTGATCATCTTCTACCGAGTGAGGTGAAGCCTTCAAATTTTATATCGAAAAGATTTAATTCTATTAGGATATTAGTAATTATATTAAATCTTGAGAGTGACGGTGAAGGACCACCGAGTTTGTCGTTGAGAGATATAAGATCATTCATGTTACCAAATATTATGCACGAAAGGTTAAAATTACATATTTTCTAACATATTTCATTCCAGAACTGTGTTTTTAGATTTTCCTGGGGTGTTGCGTAGATAAAGACTATGATTATTGAAAATAGGTAGAATTCTTCTTGGTTTTAATACGAATTATGTGATTAGTTATAGTATTTTGTTTAAGAAGGATCCAGAGGTCGTCCTTTGTTTCAATGGCAGTGGAGATTATAAATTTATCAAAACCGAGAATTTGATTAAGGATATATTATGTTCGTCCATTATTTTAGTGTCCTCTAAGCAAAGCAGATAAAATTTGTTTCGTCATTGTATGTATTTGTTTTTGGTTTGAAAGTTGTGTTGCAAATTTCAAACCGAAATACTTATAAGTTGGGACCCAACTTTCATACTGAAATCAAATACATATAACGACCAAACAAATGATCTCCTTTACTGGGCGGAGACTAAAACGATGGACACATAATATATCCTTAAGACCAATAATATCGGGGGTGGGCAAATTCAAGGTCTGTGGGCCCCACCCCCCAGAAAATCAAAAAAAAGAAAAGAAATGGAGAAAGGCCGCCCTGGCTGGGCGTCCAGGGGCAGACCGGCGACCTCACGAGGTCGACCTGCCCCAGCCAATAGGGGTTGACACGTGTCACCCCTATTGGATTTTTTTTTTAAAATTATGTGTTATTTTATAAATAAAAATTAATATTATATGTTATTATATTAGATAAAATTATACAATTTCTATAAAAATTATAAAAATAATTTTTTTAATGCGAATGAGATTAATATTGATATTGATTTTTTAATACGAATGAGATTAATATTATATGTATTTTTTTAACGTTTTTCAAATTCTGTGTTGTGTTTGTTGAATGAATTTCCAAGTATTGTAATATTTGTTTTTAGTTGTTCATGGTTGAACTTCATTAATGTAATGTTAAATTGGTATTTTAATTTTTTAAATGAATTTTCAGATTTTATGTTTAATATAATTATTATATTAAATTGTTATATTGTAGTTATGTTATAATTATAAGAAAGTGAAAAATAAAAATTAATTGAATTGGTGGTCACATTGAAGGTCATGGATAAATGTGATTTTTATTGTTGTAGTTGGGTTGGATTGAAGGTTGGGTAGAAAAATTAATATTACATTAAAAAAAATGGAGATTAGGATGGGATTAGAGGTCATTGTTTATAGTCTAATCAAATATATCGGTTTTGATTTTTAGGACCATTAATAAAAGGTCCTAAATTACTTGGATCCTTTGACCCAATTTATAGTATTCGGGGCGTCCATTGTTCCAATGGCTCTAGTCTAATTCATTTTAAAGTTTTCCAATACGAGCCTGCTACCGGTCTGATAGGACTAAAATGTGCATGATAAATAGTTCTAGGCTATGTTGCACGGATACGGACACGGATACGGGGACACGGACATGGCAGAACACGGGAACACGACAAATCCAAAATATAGAAAAATAGGACACGGCAGGACACGGTTTAAAAAATTATACATTTTTATAAATACATTATTAAAAATATGATATTTAATTGTATAAAAATGATTAATAGTAAAACTAATTATTAATGAATTTAAGTAATTGCACGGAGAATGATTGTAACATTAAATCACGTCGTTATGTTGTTTTTTATAGTACTCACATAATATATATAACCAGAATTAGGTAAATCAAGTCGAATAAAGAGGTTGGATGGTTTTTAGTAAATTGACGCTATTAGAAGACTAGACATCGGTGATATAGGGAGCAAAAAGTGAGAAATAATATTGGAAAAGACCAAGGTAAATTGTTACAAGATGTGTCCAAGGTGTGTCCGAGGTGTGTCCGGTTTTGTTGACCGTGTCTGAGATGTGTCCAAGCGTGTCCAGGCGTGTCTAAGTGTGTCCGTGTGTCCTACATGTGTCGGACACGGACACGGCTCTCTCCTAGGCGTGTCCGTGCTTCCTAGGTTCTAGGGCTAGTTATGCCGTAGCAAAATAAAATCATACATACAAAGATACTTGAAATAAGGGAATATTGAAGTAGACTGGATAAGGTGTATCATATTGTTTTTGCGCTTCGATTTTGTTCATGGGACGGGTTGACTATGTAACACCCAAAATACAATTGGGATATTATTGTTAGTGATCTCAGATCCTCGATTCAAGGTTACCAAGTTTAAAAAAAATATTAAATACAATAACATTCAGTAAATCATTTATAATGATCTTGAAATGTCTTACAAAGTCATACGAAACGATTAAAATTCTTCAAATCCAAATCCAATAATAAAACGTAGCAGAATATTTAATAATATAAATATCCAATAGAAAATAATAATCTTAATTAAATATAAAATAACAATTTAAAACTTGGAACTGCCCAACATCCTGAATCTTTTTCATGCCTCAGAAACACCACCTGATGTTCCGTATATAAAAGGATGACACCAGCCAACCATGCAAGGAAAATAGCGTTGGATTAGTCTAATGAATGACTATGCAAGTGGAATTTATGTGAGTGATAGCAGCGTGTTTTCCCGGTCGTTTAATAGGCAGACAAACACGGCTACGCAAAAATAGGGTTCATTAAACTCTTAAACTGAATCAACTAAACTAACCCAATGTAGTCTAGTAGAAGTACGGGTCGATTTCATGAGAGGTATAAATACTTAATAATTATAATTAGTGTCAATCTCAATAGTAACAAGTCACAAGAATGCGTGTCTTGTCAGGACAAGCACTCAAGCGACGAAGTAGGAAATAGTTTTAGAAATGAACACACGAATCAAGAAAGAGAAAAAGAGGAAAGGAGGAAAACAAAGTTATGCAAGACTCAATATGCTAAACACTTAACCAATTAATCCATTTTCATTAGATAAGTTGATCCTAGAAATTCATCCAATACCAAATTATTGCAATTGAGTTCCTACTCCTATACGCAATTAACTAGCACCTCAAACCAAGCATACTAATCCTATCCTATTTAGTTAACCACAACGAACGGCAATGATTCAAACTAAAGAAGACATTAATGTAAAGACCACCATGATATGGGCATGAGAGACTAGCTCAAATATTAATTCTCTACATATAAATCATAACACAAACCGACATTAGAACAATATGCTTGCTTCAAAGAAATAAAATGTCATGAACAAAATAATCTAACCTAGCCTTATGAGATACTAATCCAATCCTAGGTGATCAATCTAGAATTCAACTAATAAATAAATTAACATTCAAGCGCAAGACAACTAATAACATCAAAGAAAGCAATAGATAAAGGGATAGAAAATCTCACAATTTAATCAAACGGAAACTTTATAATCTGACTAAGCTTGAAAGCTTAGCCCATAGTCATTTTGCACAAGAATGGATATTAGGGCAAAAATCTTCCCAAAAGGGAGAAAGAGTCAACCAAGAGAAAGCGTAGAAGAAGATAACCCTAAAACAATAGAGAATCTCCTTAAATTCTAAATCCTAGAATCTAATTTCTAATAATAATAATAATCTAATTGATTAATCTAGAATAATAAATGATTTAACTAAAGAAAACTAAGTTAATGCATGTGGACTTTATCGGCCAGGCTCTGCAAGGAAATTCTAGGCCCAACTAACAACCAGAACCGGCGGGCGCCGAAGTTTCATCGGCGCCCGCCGATGAGAGTTCCTTTTCAGCATCAGTGATGTTGTAGGAAAAATACCATAACGTTTTACTCCGAACTCTGATTACGCTTAACTTTTGCAGGTAGAAAGTAGACTTCAAGATCTAGCTTTAGAACTTAGAATCACTTTATTTGGACATATTAAATAAGAGAAACGGCCATTTGAACCCCTTGACTCGGTCTTCACTCTTCACTCTTCGTCTTTGACTTCGGTATTGATCTTCACTTGAACTCTTCAAAGCCTCGGAATTCTTCTAATCACTCTAAATAACTTGATATTGCACATTCCATGTAGAACCATCGATGTATCCGGATATGTACTTGTAGCTTGTAACTTACAAAAATGACATCTAATTATTGCATTTTATATGCATCGTAGTCGTGTCAATCAAACAACCCCACACTTGAACTTCGTCTTGTCCCAAGTATAGAAATACCACATAACTCCAAATATATCATATAAAAATCCCAAGTGTTGGTCTGTCGTCAAGAATAAGAACACCTTATGCTCCTTACTACCTAACTCTACCAATCAACCTCAACTCATTTTAAGCACACTACTATCATCACCACTACACATCAAACCTTATCATTATCAACCACCAATCCTTAGGAAAAATCTACATAACTCAACCACAACAGTATGCATTGAACACCATGAGAAAAAAAATCTAACCTAGACTACCCAAACCATCATAAAAAATACACTAACACACCATAACAGTTACGAACCTCTCCTTCCCCACACTTCAACATCACCATGTTCAAGATATGATATAAGTTCCTCAACCACAACAAAAAAGAATGGAACTAGACTAACCTCCTTCCACAAGCTTAAAATGAAAGTATTCTCATGGATACTACACATTATTGCTCTGAGTGAGAACCTACCCGAAAACACTCCTATACTCCGTACACTTATGTCTCCGTGCCAGGTAAGACTCGAATATCCTAAAACACTCAAATTCTTTTCACTTCAAATCTTGCTTAGGCGTCCTTTCAGGTTTTCACCTAAAACAATCATAAATGTGCTCATCAATCCTCACTATCACTCTGAATCTTGTTTTTGCCAGACCTACTGCCCGACAGATTACCTGCTTATTGCTCGAGATGCCCTTTCGGGTTTTCAACTCATCCCATTATTTGATTTTGGCTTTTTTTAATCTTTACGCTCTTTTAATTTTTTCTAAAATGATAGGTAGGCATCTCCCTCCATCCCCACACAAAAAATATGCATTGTCTTCAATGTATGGACCTCATCTAATGGGAAAGAAAAGAAATACCCTAGAAGAATGGTAGAAATCTCGTAGAAAGGAACTTAGGAACGCTCCAATTCTCTTGAACTCATGGTTGTAGTTGTCATGGTTGCTGAAAGTGGGCTTGTGATTGCAAGTGATTGTCGGATAGGAGATGACTCCGACTCGATAGAGTGTAAGAAAGCACATGGGTGGTGGTGGTGGAAAAATGGATCATCAAACGAGTTACATAATGATGAAAGGTTGTCCTTGAGTAGTGTTGGACAACAAAGGGGACTCTTCGGCCTTCAAGATGGTAATTGGTAGTAGATACCTCACAATCACTAAAAACTCACGTCTCTATACTCTATTTTTTACTTTGAGGAGGATTCTCTTTCAATTTTTACTCTAGCATCTCTTTCTTTTATGCTATCACTCCCTCAATTATTTTATCTCACAAATATGCTCGTGTTTTCTCTCTTTTCTTAACACTCATTTCTTTTACTCTCGAATTCTTGTGAAAATACTCTATTCTTTCCTCACAAAATCTCACATAGCCACTCGGTTTTTCGAAAAGAAGCTCAAGGGATTAGAAATTATACCTTGGAGTACGTAGGACAAGTGGTCAACGGGATCATAATAGAATAGCTCAAACAAAAGACTCTATGATATCTATCACTCAAAACAAACTAAGATAACTAAGAAATAGGGAAATATGAAGCGCTTTGTTTAACATCATGGATCGACGTCGTTATGCTTACTCACCCCGGATCAATCGGGATCTTGACTTTCCATGCCGACCTCACTATCGTAGCTCCAAGCTTTTACTCATTATCGTGCTTAGATTGGCACACACTGGAAGGTTTCTTAGAAGGAAAACAACCATTCCACAAAGTACGGTGGTCTCTCTCTTATATTTCAGCTAAATCGAATTCCTCAGCAAGAGATCGAAGGGCACCAATACCTATGGTATGTCTGTTTTCTTCAAAGCTTTTTCCGAAAATTTTCATCCTCCGCTCGCCGGGCGCCAATGGACTTGCCGCGACCACCGAAAAGTTTTCTGTATGTTGAGACTGTCATACCGGGATTTCGGCGGGCGCTGATAACTTGTCGGCTAACACCGATGACTTCTCTGTCCAATTCTTCCTCAGTTTCAACGAACTCATTAGGACTTTGCATATCAACCTCTTTTTTAATACCTTTCTCCTCCTCATCTAGATTATCATCATATACTCTGAACACACTTACATCGCAGGATTCTTCTCCGTTTGGTATGTGAAATGACCCGAAATTAGCTATTGCACTTGTCCTACGGTGTTGGTGATATTATTCACTTGCTGTTGTAGACATCCCACTGAATCATTGATTTTAGTGATGGCAATGGTAACTTGTTTGAAATCACGTTGTAGGTCAATGTTGCTCGCAACTAGTGCTCAAAAAAGCACTTTAAGAGAAGGTTGTGGAGGACTAGGGATTGGCGCTTGCAGTAGAGGCTCAAATTGCGTATTTAAACGTCTTACCTCTTCTCTCAACATAGCAACTTCCTCTTGATCATGTTCTATAACACTGACAACCGTCCCTCTTCTTTTTCTTTCGAAATAATGTCTAGAATCATCCGCCAGTGCGGTAATGATAGCTAGAGCTTCTTCGTGGGATTACATCATAATACTTCCTCCACATGCCGAATTAGTTTCGACGATGATCGTCGCAAAAGTCCACCATGCAAGTATAAAATCAAGTCATTCTCAACATAGTTATGGTAGGGACAACTCAACATCAGCTTCTTAAAACGCTCATAATATTCATAGAGTGACTCATCAGCTGCTTGCTCTATATTGCAAATCATAGTCTTGAGCTTACTTGACTTCGTGGATGAGAAATATCTCTCTAAGAATAACTTCTTGAATTCTACCCAGTTTGTAGCACTTCTAGGCCAAAGAATACAATACTAATCCTTGGCTACCTCTTTCAAAGAGAAAGAAAAGAGTCGGAGCATCATTTGATCAATTGGAACGCCAGGTGGTTAAGTGACTATGCAAATTTCTAGGAATTCATCCAAGTGTTGGATGAGGTCTTCTTGCGTTGAACCAATAAATTTTGGGAGCAAACGTATTGCTCCTGGCCTTATCTCAAATGTTACCCCATCTGCGAGGTCAGTGAACTACACACCACATGGCACAGACTCCAAGTTCGGAGCAATTAAGTACTCAAGTGTACGATCAACCATCGTATGGTCCACAACTGTCAATGGAAGAGAATCCCTGAAAAGAAAAACACTCCAAAAAACTATTAGTAACAACAATGTGAGTTGTTAGAGACACTGAGATTGAAAATATATAAAAATCAAGTAAATTGCTTCCCTGGAAACGGTGCCAATCTGATAGGGGCGTGTTTTCCCGGTCGTTTGATAGGCAGATAAACACGGCTATGCATAAATAGAGTTCTTTAAACTCTTAAACTGAATCAACTAAACTAACCCAAGGGTAGTCTAGTGAAAGTACGATTCCAATCCACGAGAGGTATAGATACTTAATAATTATAATTAGTGTCAGTCTCAATAGTAACAAGTCACAAGAATGCGTGCCTTGTCAGGAAAAGCACTCAAGCGACAAAGTAGGAAAGGATTTTAGAAAGGAACACACAAATCAAGAAAGGGAAAATGGAAAAGGGAAAGAACAAATTTATGCAAGACTCAATACAATATGCACTTATCCAAATAATCCATTTCCATTAGACAAAGTTGATCCTCGAAATTCATCCAATACTAAATTATTGCAATTGAGTTCTTACTCCTATACCAAATTAACTAACACCTCAAACCGAGCATACTAATCCTATCCCATTTAGTTAGCCACGACGAACGCCAATGATTCAAACTAAAGGAGGAATTAATGTGAAGAGCACCAGGATATGGACATGATCGACTAGCCCAAATATCAATTTCTACATATAAATCCAAACTCAAACCGACATTAGAATAATATGCTTGCTTCAATGGAATAGAATTTGATGAGCGAAACAATCTAACCTAGCCTTATGAGATACTAATCCAATCCTAGGTGATAGATATGGAATTCAACTAATAAATCAATGAACATTCAAGCGCAAGAGAACTAATAACATCAAATAAAGCAATAGATAAAGGGATAGAAAATCTCACAACTTAATCAAACGAAAACTTCATAATCTGGCTAAGCTTGAAAGCTTAGCCCATAGTCATCTTGCACAACAATAGAGATTAAGGAAAAAATCTCCCCGAAAGGGAGAAGGAGGCAGCCAAGAGAAAGCGTAGAAGAAGATAACCCTGAAACAATAGAGAATTTTCTTAAATATTAAACCCTAGAATCTAATCACTAATAATAATAATCTAATGGATTAATCTAGAATAATAGATAATTTAACTAAATCAAACTAAGATAATGTATGTGGACTCTCTCGGTCATGCTTTGCAAGAGAATTCTCGGCCCAACTAACAACCAGAGTCGGCGCGCGCCAAAGTTTCATCGGCGGCCGTTGATGAGAGTTCTATTTCAACATATGTGACGTTGTAGAAAAATACAATAACTTTTTACTCCGAACTCCGATTATGCTCATATTTTGAGGGGAGTAAGTAAACTTCAAGATCTAACTCTTACTTCATTTAGACATATGAGATGAGAGAACAATGTTCTGCAACTCGCATCCTTTACTCAGTCTTCATTCTTCGTCTTGGCTTCGGTCTTGATCTTCACTTGAACTCTTCAAAGCCTCGGAAGTCTTCTAATGAATATAAATAACTTAATATTGTGAATTCCATGTATAATAATCGATGTATCTGAATATGCACTAATGTAGCTCGTAACATACCGAAATGACGTCTAATTCTTTCACTTTAGACGCGTCGTATCCGTGTCTATCAAACATCCCCACACATGAACTTTTGCTCTCCTCATGTGGAACATATATAAATCCCAAGTGTCGGCCTGTCGTCAAGAATAATAACACTTTATACTCCTTACTACCTAACACCACTAATCAACCGCAATTCATTTAAAACACACTACTATAATCACAACTGGTGATCATCAAACCTTATCATAATTAACCATTGATCCTAGGAAAAGTCTGTATAACTCAACCATGTTTGTTAAGCTGCGGTAGCTTGACTAGTTTTCTTAGTTTTGATGATAATAAACTTAGACATTTAATTGGAACTTAAGTGTGTACAAAGTTCAAGGTAGCTTGAAGGTATCTTAAAGTGATTTGAAGGTCGCTTAAAGCTTTTAGTGATAAATCAATTCAGCGAGACTAAGCACTCTGAAGATGATGAGCTTAATAGAGTCAGTCTGGAAAGAGACTCAAGAAGCGATCTAGAATGCTTAGAAATCGATCAAGCACGTAGAAACCAAGCAACAGATATTTGCACGTGTTAAATGAGTTCTTGTAAGTGCAACAGATGGTTGAAGCACGCACGGCAGAGTTAGTTAGCGAGCTAATGACGTGGTCGAGAAGTGATAGGGTGAAGCGAAGCGCTAAACGGCCCAACAGAATCCCTTCTTGTAAACCAATGAGAATTTAGCACGTTGTAAATTCTCATTAGGTATTAGCTAGCTTCTTTTGTTTTCTATATATAGCTTAGTCTGAAGCTGTATAGGAGTTGATCAAGAGTTGTAATTCATAGTCTGTGTGTGTATTGCTTTTTGTTGTGAGTAACAAAAGAGAGAGAAAGTGATCTTTTGTAAACATGAAAAAGAGAGTTTTCAATACACAAGAGAGTGAGTTACAAAGAAAGTGTTGAATCGTTCATCAATCTAGATTTTCTCTTCCGCATTTGATACGATTTCTAAGCTTCCAAGTCTTTACTCGTGGAGAAGCTCAATCGATCCAACAAACCATAACAGTATGCATCGAACACCATGAGAGCAAAAGTCTAACCTAGACTACCCAAACCATTATCAAAAATACACCAACACACCATAATAGTTATGAACCTCTCCTTTCCCACACTTCACCACCACCATGTCCTAGATATTAAATAAGTTCCTAAACCATAACAAAAAGAATGGAACAAGACTAACCTCCTTCCATAAGCTTAAAATGAAAGTAAGTTCATAGATACTATACCTTATTGCACCGAGTAAGAACTTACGCAAAAAAACTCTTGTACTCCATACACTTATGTCTTCGTGCCAGGTAATAATAGAACATCCTAAAACACTCAAATTATTTTCAATTTAATTCTTGCTTAGGTGCCCTTTCGAGGTTTTGCCTAACACTCTCATAATTGTGCTCAACAATCCTCAGTATCACTCTGAATCTTGTTTTTGCCAGGCCTATTGCCCGCCAGATTATCTGCTTATTGCATAAGCTGCCCTTTCGGGTTTTCAACTCATCACAGGATTTGATTTTGGCTTTTTTTTTTTAGATCTTTATGCTCTTTTAATTTTTTCAAAAAATGATATGTAGGTATCTCCCTCCATACCCACACTTAAAATATGCATTGTCCTGAATGTATGGACCTCATGTATATGGGAAAGAAAAGAAATACCCGGGAAGTATGGTAGAACTCTCGTATAAAAGAACTTAGGAATGCTCCGCGTCGTCTCAATTCATGGTTGTTGAAAGTGGGCATGTGATTGCAAGTGATTGTCGGAGAAGAGATGACTTCGGCTTGATAGAGTACTTCGGCTTGATAGAGTGTAAGCAAACACATGGGTGGTGGTGGTGGAAAAATGGATCACCGGACGAGCCTTGTAATGATGAATGGTTGTCCTTGAGTAGTGTTGGACAACTAAGGGGACTCTCCAACCTTCAAGATGGTAATAGGTGGTGGATACCTCACAATCACTAAAAACTCACATCTCTACACCCTATTTTTGACTTCAAGGGGGATTCCCTATCAATTTTCACTCTAGCATCTCTTTCTTTTATGCTATCACTCCCTCAATTATTTCAGCTCACAAATACGCTCGTGTTTTCTCTCTTTTCTTAACACTCATTTCTTTTACTCTCGAATACTTGTGAAGACGCTCTATTCTTTTCGTCATGAAACCTCACATAGCCACTCAGTTTTCAAAAAGAAATTCAAGGGATTAGGAATTATACCTTGGAGTAAGTAGGACAAATGGGCACCGGGATCATAATGGAATAGCTCAACCAAAAGACTCTAGGACTCTATGACTCAAAACAAACTAAGATAACTATGAAATAGTGAAATACGAAGAGCTTTGTTTAACGTCATGGCTCAAAGTCATTATGCTTACTCATCCCGGATCAATCGGGATCTTGACTTTCCATGACGACCTCACTATCATAGCTCCAATCTTGTACTCAGTATCGTGCTTAGATTGGCGAACACCGGAAGGTTTCTTAGACAGAAAGCGACCAATCCATAAAGTACGACCGTCGCTCTCATGTATTTCAGCTGTTTCGAATTCCTCAGCAAGAGATCGGCAGTCACTGATGCCGATGGTATGTCTGTTTTCTTCGAAACTTTTTTTGAAATTTTTATCCTCCACTCGGCGGGCGCCGATGGACTTGTCGTGGCTGCCGAAGAGTTTTCTGTATGTTGAGGCTGTCATACCGGGATTGCGGCGGGCGCCGATGACTTCTCTGTCTAATTCTTCCTCAGCTTCAACGAAATCATTAGGACTTTGCATCTCGTCCTCATTTTCAACATCTTTCTCCTCCTTATCTGGATTATCATCATATACTCCCAACACATTTACATTGAAGGATTCTTCTCCGTCTGGAATGGGAGTTGGCCCGAAATTTGTTGTTGCAATTGTCCTACGATGGTGGTCATGTGATTCACTTGTTGTTCTAAAGTGCCTACCGAATCATTGATTTTGGTGATGGAATTGGTAACTTGTTTGAACCCATATTATAGGTCAATGTTGCTCGCAGCTAGTGCTCGTACAAGCTCTTCACGAGAAGGTTGTGGAGGAATTGGGATTGGCGCTTGCAGTTGAGTCTCAGATGCATCTTTAAACGTCTCACCTCTTCTCTCAATATAGCAACTTCATCTTGATCATGTTCTATAACACTGGAAACCGTCCCTCTTCTTTCTCTTTCAAAATAATGTCTAGAATCGTCCGCTAGCGCGGTGCTGATAGCTAGAGCATCTTTGTGGGGTTTCATCATAATACTTCTTCCACATGCCGAATTCACTAATCGGTGATCATCTTCGCAAAGTCCACCATGCAAGTATAAAATCAAGTCATGCTTAGCATAGTTATGGTAGGGACAACTCTACACCATTTTCTTTAAACGCTCATACTAATCATAGAGTGACCGCTTGCTCTATATTGTGAATCATCTTTTTGAGATTACTTGACTTCGTGGCTAGGAAATATCTCTCTAAGAATAACTTCTTCAATGCTACCCAGTTGTAGCACTTCCATGCCAAATAATATGATACCAATCCAAAGGAATTGAGTCTTATGAGAATTAGTTATATCAAGAGAAGACTTCAACAAAATTGAGTCTTATAGAAATTATTTATATAATATATATGTTTATGTAGGAACATTTTAAGGATTTCATAACAATAGTTTTTATAAACAACTTCCCATGAATAATTGGGTCAACGACCAACCTCATCGCACAAGTGTTGTGCAAATTTAGATTGGACAATTGACTTACTTAACTAGGAGGCAGACAATTTTCCAAGTTGTACAAATTGTTTAGAGCCAATTAAATAGGCACACGAGTGCTCTTTATCTTTCGTACTTCCAAAACGATCATTACATTGAAGCTTTCAATAATGTCACGTAATGAGAACAAAGAGAATAATCCCGATTGTCTGCACTAGCTAAGTGCACCACCACTTATATCCGCATATAATGGTACGTTTATGACCAAAAGATATTAGGGCACATTCTCCTAATACCAAGTTATAAAGAAACAACTAGACCTCGTGAGGTACATAGTGTTCCTACGAATACTCATACTAACTACACATTCATATACAGATCAATCCACAACATAATTCATCTATCACCCTAAGGTAATAACGTTCATATATATAATGTGTAGCCACTATATACATATCACCTAAATATGATATTCATTTTAGGTTTATAATTTCACTATTCCCAATACACAAGATCATAACTTTACCCCGACTTAATATAATAATCGATTCATTGTTAATTAAGACAAATATGGAATAAATAAAATAAGCAAGAGCGAACCGATACTTGCCTTATATTGTAATATGTTGACACGTGTTGACGAAGATAAGATTTCTATTTGACGAACTCAATTCATGTTCCAATCGATAGATGAAACGTATAAGTATAAGTATAATATAATATACTAATCATGTAAATAAATTTTACAGGATCATAATAAATTGGAATATATTTTTAAAGGAAAATGATGAATTGAATGGCATAACACGTAGAGTATTACCACAAATTCGTATAGAACTCGTCGAAAATAGAGACTACTGCACAATCGAGTTTGACCTGTTTGTTCAGGGCTCAAGCAGCGACGAAATCGAACATGGTTAGGATCGTTGACTTCATATCAAAACGAACTACAATTTAGAATCAAGAAAATAAGAACAAAAGACAGGTGAAAAGAGAAAACTATGAGCAATCACTCTTCACGCCGGAAATCAGAGGCTGGGCTGCGCAATGAATTTTGAAGAGCTCATTCAGGGTTCAGTCGGCAATGGAATCGGATGTGGTTGATACTATTAGCTTCTTATCGAAATGAATTACAATTTAGGGTCAACAAAATCAACAAAATATGAACTATATCCTCTTTAAAAGGGAAAAGAGTGAGCACTCAATGGTCACACCGGAAAATAGATGCTGGGTTGCGCAGTCAACTTCGAAGGGCTCTTTTGGTGGTCAAATAATGAGGGAACTGGATGACACTAGTGTCGTTGGATTCATATCGAGACAAACTACAATTTAGACTCAAAATAGCAGAAAAATATCAATGAGATTCAGAAACACAGAAAAACAGAAGCAACATAAAAAAAAGTGTAAGGAGGACTTACATTCTTCAAAGTGAAATCGATGTCGTTCGGAAACGGAATTGGATGATTCAAGAGTCGAACCCACTAATTTGAGTATGAGGAGTTATAATTTATGGTTAAAACAAGGAAATAAACTCTCTAACTAGAATAACTGAATGGATTTTCATATTCGGGTTTAGAGTTGAAACTTATGAGAAGCTCATGAAAGTATTCCTTCATTATAGAAGAATGGAGGTGAATTGCAGGATGTAAGCCTCCTCTGTTTATAGATGGAAAGGGAGAGTGAAGATGAATAATGGAGGTCTTGTTCATGGAATAGAAATGTTAAAAATGATGTCTCAAAATCCCAGAAAATGAGGAGGGTGAATGGAACTTTAAGAATTCTAGTGGTAGGTTTACTGTAAATCACACTGGCTTTGAAAAACAATCAATGAAAAAAGACTATACTTGTGTATTATTGAATGCAAGGCTACATAGTAGGAAGATGAAGAGCATCTAAGAGCATCCACAATGGTGATCTCCAAAACATCTTAAAGAGTTCTTAAAACTAAATAAGAAAAAGAAAATAAAAAAAAGAGGGGATGTGTAAGAGATTTTTCAAGAATCTATGCAATTAGTTGTGGAAGAAGAACTAAAAATATTGATTCTTGTGAAGATCTCTTACATTTCTTACACATCCATTCTATATAATTATTTTATCTTTTTCTACTTTAAAAAAATAGAATTTTAGGAGATCACCATTGTGGATGCTCTGAGATAATTCATTATTTTCAGTAATTACATAATTCACCCATAACTTTCAGAAAGTTACAAAAATATCCTTCTAGCAAAATAAAACCTTTAAAGTGGTTTTAAAAATTTTTAACATAATTTTTTAAAGTTCTGAAAATGTCATTGTAATTAGATTTAAAATTTTAAATCATAAGTAACTAAGTATTGACTTAATTATATGCACATAAAATCATTTAAATTATTATCCAAATAATTTAATATCATAAGTCAAACATAAATACCATTATTATTAAAATAATAGTAATATTACATAAACGTTGGTTAGTAGACGAGATGGTCATTACAACACTACCCCGAAACTTGATAGAAAAAGACTAGGTCAGAAATATAGAAAGAGCAATACGAAACAAAGATAGGGGTTATTATATCATTATCCCCTCAAGAAATGTTTTGACCCGAAACCACACTGAAAACAACTGAGGATAACGATTACGTATATCGGCTTCGGTCTCCCAAGTTTCCCAAGTTACTTCTTCAGATTCGGACTTGGACCAAAGAATTCTGACGAGCGGAACCATCTTGTGGCGCAATTGCTTTTCCCTTTGCTCCAGTATACGGACGGGTCTCTCCTCATATGTTCCATTCTCTTGAATCTCGATGTCATCATAATTGAGAACGTGAGAGTCATCTGGCACATATTTCCTCAACAGGGACACACTTTTGACTTCCCGGAGTTGACTTAATAGCGATGAAATGAGCACTCTTCTTAAGTTGGTAACGAAGTCCATGACAATGTCTTCTCATTTCCACACCAGTACCGGAAGAGGTTGCAACTCTCTACCCGGTCTATGGTGTCCAATCTTCACCTTCTATCAAGTCAGACATCTTGACACAAACTCTGCAACATCCCATTTCATGTTCGGCCACTAGAAGTTCCTCTTTAAGTCTTTATACATCTTACTGGAGCCCGGTTGCACTGAATATGCCAAAGAATGAGCTTCCTTCATAATTAATTAACGATGCTCTACAACATCAGGCACACAAATGCTATTCTGAAACCAAAGCGATCCATCATCTTGTATCAGAAACCCAAGAGCCTTTCCATCTTGGACTTCACTGCACAACTTTACCAAGACGAGATCATCAGCCTGTTTCTGTTTGATTTGCTCTAAAAAGGGCGACTGAATCTCCAACAAGTTCAGATACCCTTGTTGACGATTGAACAATACTTCAGTCTCACTTCTCAACAATTCACTTTATAATTCTGGCTGAGCAGTGAGCAAGGCTATAGAAGTTTCATGCATCATTTTCCTGCTCAATGCATCATCTACAACGTTGGATTTTTCGGGATGGTATAGCAACTCGATATCGTAATCCTCGAGTAACTCCAACCACTGATGTTGTATCATATTCAATTCTTTTCGAGTGAACACATACTTCAGGGTATTATGGTCGGTGAAAATCTGACAACGCACACCATAAAGATAGTGTTTATAGATCTTGAAAGCGAACACCACTACAGCTAACTCCAGGTCATGAATAGGGTAGTTTGCCTCATACGGATTTATCTTTCGAGATGCATATGTTATGAATTTACCATGTTGCATAAGCATGCATCTCAAACCTTGCTTTGAAGCATCACTTTAGACCATATACCCTTCAGTTCCTTCATACAACGCTGAAATTGACGCAGACGTGAGACACTTTTTCAATTTTCTGGAAGTTGGCCTCACACTTCTCATCCTAGATGAACTTCTTATGAACCTTGTGAAGTAAACCGGTCATGGGAAAGGCTATTTTTGAAAATCCTTTCACAAACCGTCTGTAGTAACCTACAAGTCCTATCGCCTTGTAACTTCTCTTTCAAGTTCTACTCTTTTGGCTAATGCATGAGGCTCTGATTATCCCTAGATTTAGATAGAAAAATAGGTAATTGAATTGCTTCCATTAGCATATATAAAGAAGGAAAGGTGGACTTTTTGGAGTTCATGGTATTCTAAGGAAGGAGATTCTTAGGTTTTTGTAAAATGGGTGCTCTTATCATGTTATTTTATAAAAAGAAAACCCGAATTATTTATGTAGATTTATCCACACTTCCAGTATTTTTAGAGGAAGGCTAACTACTTGTTGGTTGGAAGCTGTATGAGTGGTAACGTACACGTACGGCTTCGTGAGAAGGGCGGTGGACAAAAATGGCCTTGTTGTACCTCACTCTCGTCTTCAATGGGGTCTTGCGCACCTCTTTAACATTTTGAGGTTACTTGCAATTAACCACAACTTCAATATTTTGTGGATCGACCATTACTCCTTTCTCGTTGATCACATGCCCAAGGAAGGACACTTCCTTTAACCAAAAGTCACACTTGGACAACTTGGCATACAACTGATTTTCTGGAAGAATTGATAAGGCAATCCAAAGACATTCATCATGAGATCCTTCATTCGGGGAGTAGATCAGGATGTCGTCAATGAACACCATAACAAATTTGTCCAGATACTGCGTAAAGCACTTGGGCATCAAATCCATGAATACAACAGGAGCATTCGTTAGTCCGAATGGCATGACTAAAAACTTGTAGTGTCTATATCTTGTCTGGAATGCAGTCTTTGGAATATCTTCCTCAGGGATCCTGAGTTGATGGTAACCCAATCTCAAATCGATCTTGGAGAAAACTTTGGCACCCTGTAACTCATCTAGAAGATCATCAATCCTCAGCAAGAGGTACTTGTTCTTGATGGGGACTTTGTTCGGCTCTCGATAAGCGATGCAAAGTCTAAAAGATGCATCTTTCTTCTTGACGAACAAGACGAGGGATTTCCAAGGAGATGCACTTAGTCGAATATATCCCTTCTCGAGCAACTCTTCAAGTTGCTTCTTTGGTTCTTGCATTTCTATTGGAGCCATTCAGTAAGGTGCCTTCGAGATCGGCGTTGTTCCTGGTTCCAACTTAATAGTAAACTCCATGCCACGGTTAGGGGATAAACCTGGGATTTTTTATCGTGAACTAGAACTTCATCATTTTCGGGCACATCCAAATAACACAAATACCTGCCATAACCTTGTCGAAGTAGTTTAAACTCTGTCATAGCATTAATCAAGTTCTCATTAGCGACATCATTCTGACCCTTGAACTTACACACTTGGTGGCCCCTAGATGAAACTATCATTGTCCTTCTGTAAAAGCCAATTACAGCCCCATGACGTGTCAGCCTATCCATCCCAAGAATAATATCGTATGGAGAAATGGCAATACAGATTAAGTCAACTTTAAACTCCTGACATTGGAGGGTCACTGGGAATCTCGAAAACTGACTAGTTCCTATCAACTGTTCCCCCGTTGGAATATTTACTACGAATGGTTCACATGTATCATTGTATTTTAAGCCTAACTTATTGACACAACTTTCCGAGATAAAAGAGTGTGTAGTACCAGAATCAAATAATATGCATACAGAGGTAGAGAAGGTATAAGTTACCTTGCATTACTGGAGCATTTAGTCCATCTCCCTTGCTCATATCATACAACCGATGTCCCTGCTTGCCTGAAGCAATTAGATCCTTACCCTTGTCATGAGCATTCGAATGAGCAACAATGTTAGTAGTCCTTGCATGCCTCTGCTGAGGTCGGTTGTTGTAACTCACCGACCCTTGTTGAGACTCAACCCCGACTTGCCTCTTTCTAGGACAATATGTCTATCCTTCCCACAAGTAAAACAGATCATTCTAGGCTTCGTGTAAACATTGCTCTTATGGCTAGGAGCTCCACAATTGTAGCATTGAATCAGATCCTTACTTTGTTCAGAGCGCTGCATTGGCATTGATTGAACTAGCTAAGTTCTGGCTTTGCCTGCCTTGGAAAAGTTAGACGTTGGTGTCAGACGTTTGAACCCGATGTACTGATGGTTACCGGCACTCTGACGCTGTTGGTTTCTAACCTTCTTTGCATTCTCCATGGCTAACTCCATTTTGAAAGTTGTGTCAATGTACTCCTCAAGAGTGGAGCAACCATGGCACAACATCATAAGCTATAATTCTGATTTCATCCATTCATGGACGTGCCAAATTTTATCTTCCTCCGTTGATACATCGGAATAGTGCAACAATTGATTAAATTTTTCTGCCACCTCTTTCACCTTTAGCCCATGGTTCTTAGGGGTGAGAAACTCTTTACGATTTTCCTCTCTCAAAGCCTTTGAGAAGAAGCGACCAGTCATCTTAGTTTGAACATCTCCCAACTCAGCTCAGGGTGATCATCTAACCTAGTGGACTCCCACCATTCACTCGCCACATCCTTAAGATAGATGTGCACCTTCTCAGCCTCAACGCAAAAGATGTTCATGAACAACCGTTCCATATGTCCAAATCAGTAAGAGACCTTCACATCTTCAACGATCCCATCATACGAGTTATGCTTCATAAGGCTTATGGCCTTCAGTGCCCGACTATAGCTCCGTGCTCTCGAGCATGAGGTGCAAACTCCTCTGGTTGAGCATCTATGAAAGCAACTGGTCGAATAAGGCTGTTGGGGGCACCATATGAGCGGTCAATCCAACAATTGATTGAGCCACTATCTACTTGATTGCTTCAAGTGGGGCAACATTCAGGTCAACTGGAGCAACTGCATCAGCTTGCAGGTTATCCTTCTCTTGGTGTCGGTTCACCGGATAGTTTTGCAAACTGACCCTGAATCTTGCGCTTCTTTGTTTCCAACAGGAACCTGCGAAGCATTGCTCGGTCCAACGCGTCAAGAGGTCTTTTTCTTCTTATCCATATAGTTATGGAACAACACATTAGATTGGAATTTTATCACATGTATTATTACGATATTGCAATAACTAAATGCAATTCCATGAGAAATGCAACTTGTAATTCTATTACAACTCCAATCAACAGAGAAAATGAATAAGGAAACAGAATTCTAGGAAAAGAATCCGATCTTTTTATACTTCGAGTGGAATAGAACGAATGTGACACGGTGGGCAAAAGTCTTCAATTTTTGAATAATGATTTGGCAAGATAATATTTTGAATTTAAAATAATTATTTTATTTAAAACCAAAAAATATCATTATTCATTTTTAAAAAAAAAACGTGACGTATTAAAATATTTTAGAAAAAATATTTAAAGTATATTTTAAAACTTATAGCTTTGTTACTAAATCTGTAACACCCAAAAAAACGACCGGGAAATTACCGTCAATGACCTCAAATCCTCGATTCAAAGTCACTCAGGCTTAAAAAAACATTAAATACAATAACATTCAGTAAATCATCTGTAATGATCTTGAAGTGTCTTACAAAGTCATAAGAAATGATTACAATTCTTCAAATATAAATCCAATAATAAAACATAGCGCAAGACTTAATAATATAAATATCCAACACAAGATCGTAACCTTAATTACATATGAAACAACGACAACACCCTGAATCTTCTTCACGCCTCAGAAACACCACCTCATGTGTCGTATATGGGCGGATGACACTAGCCATCCATGCAAGGAGAATAGTGGTCGGTTAGTCTAATAAAAGACTATGTAAGTAGAATTTATGTGAGATGCTATGTAGTCGTATCTAGTTAAGACCCATCAGTTTCTCGAATAAAAGTCGACAATCGAGGACAACTCCGACACTTTCACTGAATTAAGAATATATATATATAGAGAGAGAGAGGGCTGCTCGGGTGCGGACTAATTTTCGGTGCGGACTATTATAGTGCACCAGTTTATTACTGGATAGTGCACCAGTGCACTACTACAAAGTGCACTAGTGTACTACCGTAGAGTGCACCTGGTAGTGCACTAGTATAAAGTGCACCAGTACACTATTAGGGGTGCACCTTAGTACACCGAGGAGTACACCTTAGTACATCGAGAAGTGCACCAGTGCACTACTGGGAAGTGCACCTTATTACACCGAGAAGTGGACCAGTAGTGCACTGAAAGAGCGCACCAGTAGTACACTTGATAATGTACTCGGAGTGCACCAATAATATGCTGAAAAGTGCACAATCTGCACCAAAAACCAGTCTGCACCGGAAACGTCTTCTATCACTACTAAAAAACAGGAGATTAGCGTCGAAATATTTCGACGCTAATCTCCCGTATTTCGACGCTAAAACCGTTAGCGTCGAAATTTCGACGCTAACGGTCTGTCGGTAACACCCCTGTCGCAAATCAACTTTAGCGTCGAAATTTTTTTTTCGACGCAATTAGCGTCGAACACTTTGACGCTAAATCGCCTTCCAACCCCCGCTATTTTGCGTCGAAATTTTCGATGCTAATTAGCAAATTTCGACGCTAATTAGTAAGTCCGGAGTAGCACAATTTCGACGCTAATTGACCCATTTCGACGCTAATTAGCAAGTCCGGAGTAGCACAATTTCGACGCTAATTGACCCCATTTCGACGCTAATTGACCCATTTCGACGCTAATTTTTTTTTCACAAATTCAGATTTATATATATTTATTTTCCTGTTAAACCTATTTAATTGTTTCAAGTAATTGTTTCGAGTAACCGACAAGTTCGAACCATATCTATCACTTGTCACTCTGATCTGGAACGTCATGGTCCTCATTCTGATCTCTTGGACGATGCTCGGGGGGCAATGTGGACATCAAATGCGCTATGTGCCCCTGAAGTGTAGCCTGGAGTCTAGCTTGGGCCTCCGCTTGCATTTCATAGCGGGATTGGAACTCTCTCATCTGCTCCTGCATAGCCTCCCTCGTCGCCTGCACCTCCGCCTGCACCTTCGCCTGCACCTCGCCTGCACCTCCGCCCTCATCTGCTCCCTCATCTCCTTAAGGCGCTCGTCCATGCTTGTCTGTCCTTCTTTCTCTTGTGCCTATCCCGTAAATACGGTGCCCCTTCACTCCATCCAGAGACAAGAACAAATCGTTATCGTCTACTGCTACTGATGTTGAGCTACCCTCGACCTCGCCAGTGCGTTGAGACTGTTCAGCAAGAGCACGCTCAGCCTGAAATCGATCCTGCAATTCAAGAAATGCACATTAAATAAATGTACATTAAATATTTTTTAAAAATTTGACAGCACTTCCCCTATATTACGAACATTACCCAATTTTCAACAGTGACCTGCAAACTTGTAAACGCTACCCACCATTCATAACATTTATCACATACACAAAATGCCCAAATGCAACACACAAACACAATAGAAATGTCTTTCCTTCAAGGAAATCAAAACCAATATAAATTAGATTGACTTACATGAACATCTTTGGATTTCTTGTCAATGAAATGAGCGTGATCGTCTTTCTTCGTGTGCATGCGCACATGAAGCTCAGGGAGAGTCGGCTCCCGTCCAAGCTCCTTAGCCTATCACAAAATACAATTGATTACTAATAAAACTTAAGAGATTCTATGTAAGAATATTTTTCAATCATACCAAAACTTTTTTGAGCTTATAAGCAGACCGAGACCCTCCGGTATGCTTCACTGGACCATCTTGTCCTGTTGGAGCGCTTCGTCTATTTGCACGGTAGGTGATTGACAGCTGTTGTGCTTCTGGTGTTGTCCATTGTCTCTGCCAGGCTTGCCAAATCGTATCGGGAACGGTCGCACATTTCTTGTTATTTTTCCTCATTTTAGTTAATGTGTCTGAATACCGTATAGCAGTATGCTTTTCGAAGACGCTTCTAATGAATTGGTCACTAAAGCACTGGTCCCACCAAAAGTATTTCTGAACAAGGTAAACAAACAAGTTAGAATAACAAGACATTAATATAATAGAAAATATGATAATTACCTTCAGTTCCTCAAAGTAGAAACCAATTTGGTCGTGACTAAGACCCTTCCATTGGTGGCCTTCGAGATACCACCGTTGTCTGAATATTCGAAGCATATGCCTCGATACCGTCCCAGAATCATGATTCCGAGAATCATGAAGACGATTTCTGTGTGCATTAAAAACTATAAGTCGGCTCAAATAATTAATTAATGTTAAATAAGATTACACATTGACGTACCCCTGAGGATAAATATGCGTCCTCTCGCATGGTACTCGTGAACGTGGCTCCTCATGAACAGATACGTCGGTGACAGGGTTTTGTGTACCTTCCCCTCCTTCTGCGTTAACCTCTTCTACAGGTTCGTCGGTGTGAGGGGTCTGTCTACCCCTACCTCTACTGCTGGGTTGTCCTCTCATCTGTAATTTTACAGTAACGCATAAAAAATAACATATAATTCATTGTCATAATTTAAAGATGGTGTGATATAAATTTCTTCATCAACATTCAAAAATAACACGCATAATCTAATGTTCATTACAACAATACTAGCTACTCGTCATCTTAGCTATTTATTCATAATTTGAATCAGAATCATCTTCTTCTGAAGAAGAGATGGAATGTCAACTTCTTCATCTTCCTCAGATGATGATGATGGAATCTCAACTTCTTCTGCTCCGTCAGTTGGATCAACAAGTATGGGTGCCTCGTCAGATGTCGTAACAATGAGATGATGTTCTGTGACGTCATCCTGAAAAGCCGTAACAACAGTCTCTGGCATGTCAAGTTCACTTCGCGCCTTTATCTTACACACAGCCCACCAATTTACTTTATTTCGTCTCTTGCTTGGATATGGTAAGTAATGGACTTGAGCAGCTTGTTCTGCTAAAATAAATGGCTCATATTTATTGTACTTCTTTCTATGATTAATATCCACCATATTATAGCTTTGATGCACTGTCATACCGACACTTGGTGTTGGATTGAACCAATCACATTTGAATAACATGACCCTCTTGATTGGCAAGGCTGGGTACTCCAACTCAACAACATCAACCAACACTCCATAAAAGTCGCTTTCTCCCGGGGCATAGAGAGATCCTTTCACACAGACACCACTATTCATCGTGACTTTCTCTTCTCCATATGCTTGAGTTTGAAACTTAAACCCATTCACACAAAATCCATTGTATGTAGACACTCGTTGGAGAGGCCCTTGAGCCAGACTACGAATATAAGGATTTATGACTGTAGTGGAAGAATGTACCTAAAATACAAAAATGAAATATTAGGTCACCTCACTCTTGAAACGATTCCATTAATAAATACTGTCGCACAATACTTACATGTTCCTTAAACCATAATGCAAATCATTCTCCAACTTCGCTTCAATTTCAGCTTGCGTTATCTCAGGGTTGATTTCATACAATCCATCCACAAAGTCACTTTCACATCGATGCAAAAAAATGAATCAAATTAATCGATGATCCAATCAAAAGGAATCCATTGAAATGACTTGAACACTTACTCTCTGTATGATTCGATTTCAGGACAGTTCAAAAGAATATAACCGTGGGCAACGACTAACTCCTTGTTATCCAAATACCTTTTCCCACAAGCACCTACATGTCTTCCTGCAGACTTGAAAATGGATAACTTGTCCGCTTCGTCATCGACATCCATATCATACACTACATTTCTTTGCAACCTCTCAGGTAACCTGGGATCACCGTCTGTAAAATAAAAGGAAGCAAATTTTGCGGTTTCCTCTAGCAAATAACCGTTACGAATGATTCCTTCCACTTGACCTTTATTTGTGACCTTTTTCTTCAGCTTTCTTAAATATCTGTCCCATAAAAAATAATATAGTTACTAAGCATTGTTAGTAATTGACATTACCTTTAAAGTAGATAACAAGTACCTTTCAAATGGGTACATCCATCGATACTGCACAGGGCCTGCCATTAAAGCTTCGTATGGAAGGTGTACAGGGAGATGTTCCATTGAATCAAAAATCTTGGTGGAAATATGCGTTCCAACTTGCAAAGTATCTTCGGGATCTCAAGATCCATACGCTCTAGATCGGTAGCCTTTAACGTTGTAGAAGTTAAGTCTTTGAAAAAAATACTCAACTCCGTTATCGGCTCCCAAACTTCCTTTGGAAGAAGCTCCCGAAAAGCAATTGGCAGAAGGCGTTGCATAAATACATGACAGTCATGACTTTTCATTCCAATTATTTTCAGATTGTTGAAATCCACACACCTCGACAAGTTTGACACATAGCCATCCG
The DNA here is from genome assembly GCF_046119375.1 of Phyllobates terribilis. Taxonomy (NCBI): domain Eukaryota; kingdom Metazoa; phylum Chordata; class Amphibia; order Anura; family Dendrobatidae; genus Phyllobates; species Phyllobates terribilis. The sequence continues at coordinate 11,216 of NW_027367247.1, read as the reverse complement.
GAAACTTAATGGACTTAACCCATTCAAGTAGAATCTTCTTTGCCTCTTTATCTAAAGCATACAACGCCTTTGGATATTTACCGGTGCTTTCATTCCTTGCTAGACTTGGACGATCACAAATATCTTTCAATTCCTCCCGAGATTTCGCAGTGTCTTTCGTCTTCCCGGGGACATTTAACACGGTATTGAAAACATTGTCAAAGACATTTTTCTCAATATGCATCACATCGAGATTATGTCGAATCATATTTGTCTTCCAATACGGCAAATCCTAAAATATACTCTTCCTGTTCCAGCCATGACTCTTAGCTTTCTGAGCATTAACCTTCTCAGCCTCATATTCGTATGCCTTCATGAACCCCAAACGCTCCACTTCTTCTATTAACTCTTCTCTTGTTTTCACTCTTCCAAATCTCTTGCTCACTCCTTTTCCCTTTCGGAAATCAGTTTTGTTCCGACGGTAAGGATGACCTGGGACTAAGAACTTTCTATGACAATCAAACCATGATTGTTTTCCACTTTTGGGGAGTGTGAATGCATCAGTATCCTCCATGCAATATGGACATGCAAGTTTTCCCTGTGTGCTCCAACCAGACAACATAGAATATGCAGGAAAGTCGTTGATTGTCCACATCAATGCAGCCCTCATTTGAAAATTTTGTCTCATATGGATGTCATATGTCATCGTACCTTGACTCCATAGTTGGTTCAACTCGGCTATCAACGGTTGTAGAAAGATGTCCATCCGGCTTTTTGGATTTCGAGGGTCGGGGACAAGTATTGTCAAAAACATGAACTCGTCTTTCATACACATCCCTGGAGGTAGATTATACGGCGTCACAATTACTGGCCATGAAGAGTATTGCTGCCCAAAGCTACCAAATGGTTGGAATCCATCAGTGCATAATCCTAGTCTGATATTTCGCACTTCTGCTGCAAATTCATTATGTAACTCACTGAATTGTTTCCAAGCTGGTGAATCAGATGGGTGACACATCTTCCCATCAATCATTTCATGTTCGGCGTGTCATCTCATATACTTCGCTGTTGCTTTTGAAGCATACAACCTTTGTAGCCTCGGAGTTAGAGGAAAATAGAACATCTTCTTGTACGTCACATTACTCTTCTCTTCTTCTTTTTTGTGTTGGATTTCCACCTTGGCTTGCCACATACTTTGCATTGTGTGGTATTTTCATCTTGCCCCCAATAAATCATGCAGTTTTCTATACAACATTCAATTACTTCATATGGCAAACTGAGACCTTTCACCAACTTCTTGATGTTAGCAAAGTTGGTTGGCATCTTGTTGTTATCAGGTAACAATTCCTGGATTAGGTCACTCACATCATCTACTAAGGACAATGAAGCTCCATGTCGACACTTAATCTCTAACATCTTAACGGCTGCAGACAAAGGTGAGTGTTTCTTATTACCATGCCATATGTCTCCTTCAGCTGCACGCATCATATCATAAAACTTATGAGCTTCTTCATTCGGAGTTTCTTCATTCACACCTTCTTCTCCAAACATTCCTGGCCCAGCTGCATCAATAACCATTCTCTGAACTGAATTGTATTCCACATTTCCATACTCGAAATCTTCAGACGGTTGTTGCACACCATTCTCACCATGATGAATCCATACAAAATACTCTCGCACAAACCCATTAGTCATGACGTGTAACTTCACTTCATCGACGCTTCGATAAAACGTATTCTGACATGTAGTCTTACTACATGGACACTTCATCCGATCGCCGTCCATACACTCAGGATGTTGCATAGCAAATTCAACGAACTTGTCAAGATGACTTACGAACTCTAATGAGAGCATGCCATCTCCTAATATTCTATTATACATCCAACTACGATCAAAGCTCATTTTTTGAATTTTTTATTACCCCTTAACCTGTATATAACTATAGAGATTCTATTAATGGACCAATAAATTCAATAAATAAATCATATAAATAAATTCGCAAATTCCTATAGTCGACAAATTTGCAAATTCACAAATTCAATTTATTTCCAAATTCCCAAATTCAACCAATCGCAATTGATTCTACAAATTCACATTTCCACCAAATCCACATATCGACAAATTCGTAATTTCACAAATTCAATTTAGTTTCCAAATTCCCAAATTCAACCAATCACAATTGATTCTACAAATTCACATTTCCACCAATTCACAAATCGACAAATTCGTAAGTTCACAACTTCACACAACATTCTCAAAACATTCACAAATTCACAATTTCTCAACCCTAATAATTCATATAACATCAATTCACTCCAAATCATAGTCAAAATCAACATGCAAGAGTACTATGACGTTGTAGAAAGCTAGGAGAAGACTAATTTGAACATAAAGCTTCGAATCTAACTAATTCAATCAAAACCTAATTTTCCCCAATTTGTAGTTAACAAGAAGAAAGAAGGAAGAAGAAAGGAGGAGGAAGTACCCTTGAAGTCGTCCCTTTGATTCGGCCCTAGCACGTTCGCCCTAGCTCTCGCGTCGCCGCTCTTATTCCGCCGTCGCCGATTTCACTTTTCGCCTTCGCACTTCTCTGCTGTCAACTGGGGAGTCGACTGAGGCTGGTGTTTTAATTCAGCATTAGCGTCGAAATTTAGCGTCGAAAATTTCGACCCTAAATTTCACTAATACACGTCACCCGCTACTACTCATTTAGCGTCGAATTTGCGTCGAACATTTCGACGCTAATCTTCGATCGGGATTTTTAATGTTTAGCGACGATATTAGCGTCGAAATATTTGCACGCTAATTTTAGCGTCGAAAATTTCGACGCTAAAGTTTCCCGCCATGATTTCCACCAACAATTAGCTTCGAAAATCGGTTTGTCGCTAAATTTCGACGCTAATTATGGACTTTCTCATATTTAGCATGCAAACCCGCGTTTGTCGCTAAATTTCGACGCTAAAACGCTGTTTTTAGTAGTGTATATATATGTGAAAAATAAGACTCCAAAAGAATTAAGTTATATGGAAATTAATTATACCAAGAGAAGACTCTAACAAAATTGAGTCTTATACAAATTATTTTTATATTATATATATGTTCGTCTGAGAATATTTTAAGTATTTTACATTAATAGTTTTATATATAACCTCTCATGAATAATTGGGTCAATAATCATCCTCGCCGCATACTTAGATTCATGGTTATTTAATCTTCCTAATAGACATTAACTCTTTAACTAATATTAATATGTTTTCCAGCATCTTATGAGTAATTTAAATATTTTTTCAAATCATGTTCCTCTATTGATGTAAAGTGATTAATGTAAAATTTCCATAGTATTAATCGCCTAAAAAATATAAATAGTATTTTTGTTCAATGTAATAGCTAATGATACATTATACGTAGATTGTTTTTAGTCTTCAATCCATTTTATAGTATGTTTATTTTTTTAGCTCAATATATATGAGAAGAGATTATATACGTATATAATTCATGTTAGAGTAGTTACAATTTCTGGGGGAGTTAAAAGTGGAGAATGGTAAAGGTGAAGGGTTTAACGAATTTAAGAGAAAGATAAATTGGAAGATGAAGTATTACCAACTTTTTTTTATATACAATTTAATTAAGAGGTCTTAGGAAAAAATAGTATTTTTTAGAAGTTGGTGAAGGGATATAAATAAGAATAAAAGGGAAATTGAATTTGTGCTAGTTGACATGGAGTAATACTTCAAAATATTGAAGCTAATAAGTATTGTTATAATAAATATTAAATTATTATTATTATTAGTAGTAGTAGTAGTATAAGAAACCATTTATTATGACTATCTTTACCTATATAATTATTGTTTTCTTCTTTAAAACTCTATCTGGTTTGTGTAACTTGGGAGCTGGTGTTATTTTAAGAGTTTGTTAAAGTGGCGTAATTGATTTGTATTTTCCAACTCATTCTACAAAGTACTAGAGGCTATGTCCCGTGCTTCACATGGACTATAGTGAATACTCGAATATAGATTATAATTCACCCTTATTATATATTTTGTATAATGCATCATTAATAATTCATCTATGTTATGTTATTATTATATTTTGTTGTTGACATGAGGACTCAAGGGTAGATCATAATTTGTTCATAATATATTTTTCTATAGTGTACATTAGTACATCTTCTCCGCAATCTTATTACTATACTTTATTTTTATTTATTATTAATGAACTATTTTTATTTTCTCCATATATTTTAAGTTTTTGTAATAAAAGTTCTAGATTTATGTACTCCCTAATTTATAAAGTTGATTTATAATTGTAGAAACTGGAATTATATTATAACCATATATTTTCTATAAAGAATAATAATACAATAAAATGTACTATATGAATATTATTAGTGTGGTTTTAGTCGAGCAACATTTCAAACGGTCCAATAATCCTATCTAATTGAGCCCAAGAAAATGGTTTCTATAAAGAATAATAATACAATAAAAACTACTATATGAGTGTTAGTAGTCTGGTTTTAGTTGAGCTACATTTCAAATAGTCCAATAATCCTATCTAATTGAATCCAACAAAATAATAATCATTTACTTTTTAAATATGTAAGAGGGTTTAAATAAGTAACTCAAAATAATTAATGTTGCATTTAGTGTTTTTCTCATATACTAAGTGGTGTAACTAATGTCTATTAGGGGAGTCATTTAGGTTGCGCTCAACAACCTACATTCATCTAGATGAATGTACCTGAAATTAGATGAAAAGCGGATTATTTGTGATTTCTTCATCTACCTTCTTGCCGAACGACTGTTTCGTCCTAAAAATTCATCTAGATGAATATCGGAGCTCAATTCATCTAGCTTCTCAGATTTTCATGAGATGAATAAAAAAGAGTTCATCCCCAATATTGGAGATTAATTAGAAAATTCATCTACATGAATCTAGCTTTTAATTCATCTAACATCTTTCATCTAGATGGAAAAAAATTCACCTAACATTGTCAAACGAACCCTTAGTGTTTTTTGACACGCCTAAAATTATAGTATACTAGAGGTAGTGGTCCGTGCTTCGCACGGGCTATAGTGAAGTCTCAAATATAGATTATAATTCATCCTTATTATATATTTTCTATAACGTATCATTAATAATTCATCTATATTATATTATTATTGTACTTTGTTGTTGATATGAGAACTTGAAATGTAGATGATATCATGATAATTCATTCATTATATTTTTCTATAGTATATCATCAATACATCTTCTATGTGATCTTATTATTATATTTTGTTTTTATTTATTATTAATGAACTATTTTTATTATATCTATATATTTTTAGTTTTTCCAATAAAAGATGTAGATCTATGTACTCCCTAATTTATAGAGTTGATTTATAATTGTAAAATCTGTAATTATATTATAACCATATATTGTCTATAAAGAATAATAATACAATAAAAATATTATATGAATATTATTGTTCTACTTTTAGTCGAACTACATTTCGAACGGTTCAATAATGATACGGACCCTCGACGAGCAGCGTAGATAGACACTCGACGAGGAGCGTAGCGCAGACCCTCGACGAGCAGAATAGACAGGCGACGGGCAGAGTAGATCCTCGACGAGCAGCGTTGACCCTCTATGAGCAGTTGATAAGACAAGACGAGGTATCTCGTCGCGCAGGTACGAGGTGATGAAGGGACTTGGTCGAGAGGGTGTTTAGGGGATGAGGAAGACGAGACCGAGAGAGAGATAGAAGGAGGATAGATAGAGAGAGAGAGAGAGAGGTAGAAAAGGGATTGTTCTATTCATAATCTTTAAGGAGATAAAATATCACCTTATATAACATCCCTTGTTGGTTCAATAAAATCATCCTGGGAAAGAGCCAACAAGAAAACCAAGAAGGAGTATTAATTACTCATCCTAGAAAATCTCTCTAAATCTATTTAAGCAAATCTTTTCCTAATATAACTTAAATCCAAATAAAATCCTAACAATAAATCTAATAAAGGAAAATCTACTAACTAGCATCTAAATAATAAATAATAAAATATTAAACGAAATCGTCAAGATATTTCGGTCTGACTCGGTTCCGGTTCGGGCGGTCTCGTGGGCCGGTTCGGCCCGTAACAATCTCTCCCCCGTTGACAATCGCCTTGTCCTCAAGGCACAATTCCGGAAAAGACTTCGTAATCTGCTCGACCGGTTCCCAGGACGCGTCGGCGGTTGATCCATCCGTCCATTCTACTAACCACTCGGTGCGAGGCTGGCCGGCGGCGATGACTTGGCGTGATGCGGTGGCACGAACTGGTTGGGATAGGGGCTGGCCACGGAGAAACTCATCAGGAAACGCCGGTCGCACCGGACACGCGCCCCCGTCGATGAAGGGGCGGAGCAACGATACGTGGAACAGGTTATGGATCTTGGCGTTCGGTGGAAGTTCGAGACGATATGCGACCACGCCAATGCGCTCGGTGACGGGGAATGGACCGTAATACCTGCGTGCAAGCTTAGCAGAGCGCGGTTTGGACACCGAGTGTTGACGGTACGGTTGGAGGCGTAAGAGGACCTTATCCCCTACTTCGAAGACCGCGTCCCGACGATGTTTGTTAGCCTGCTCTACCATGCGCAGCTGCGTGCGATGGAGATTCTGACGTAGGGAAGCGAGTAGCTCGTTGCGTTCTTGAATGGAAGCCAAAGCCGGGGATAGCGTAGTTGACAGACGCGTAGTGCGGATCAGGGCTGGCGGCTCGCAGCCGTAGAGAGCTTGGAACGGTGACATTTTGAGACCGTCGTGGAAGGTCGTATTGAGCGCAAGCTCGGCCCAAGGTAAGAAGTCGACCCAATGTTGCGGACGTTCATGGGTGAATGCACGTAGATACTGCTCGAGACCGCGGTTTTTTACCTCGGTTTGACCGTCCGTCTGGGGTGGTAGGCTGTGCTAAGACGGAGTTTCGTACCGCTCAGGCGATGTAGTTCCGTCCACAAAGTGCTAGTGAATACCGCGTCTCGATCCGAGACGATAGATGACGGAATGCCGTGGTGACGAACTACCATATCCACGAATAAAGATGCCACCTTTGCGGCATCGTAGTGGGTACCTAACGCTCCGAAGTGCGCATATTTGGACAGCCGATCGATTACTACCAGAATAGTCGTACGGCCGTGGGAAGGTGGTAAACCCGTTATAAAATCCATGGAAACATCATCCCAAACTTGTTGCGGAACGGGCAAGGGTTGTAACAAACCCGCGGATTTCTTGGTACTATACTTCGTTGATTGACACGTAACGCAAGAGTCAACGAAGCGTTTAACATCTCTGCGCATGCCCCGCCAAAAGAATACCGAAGCGATGCGGCGGAAGGTACGGTCGATACCAGGATGTCCGGCGCTAGGGGATGAGTGAAACTCGGTCAGAACGATGGCCCGGAGAGGCGAGTCGGTACTAAGGACCAGACGGTGGCCGTAGTAGATGACCCCGTCATGTAGGCGAAAAGGTGGGGGTAGGCTGCCAGTAGCCGCGGCGGTATGAAGAGCAACGAGATCAGGCCGGGTAGTATTCTCGAGAGTGACGCGCTGGAGGAGGGATGGGACGGGGCCTGATAGAGTGAGGAATTCTCGCGCGGTGGGGTCGGGCTCGATCATACATCGAGAGAGTGCATCAGCTACTTTATTATGCGCGCCCGGTTTGTATTCGATACGGAATTTGTACCCCATAAGTTTCCGAATGAAGAACTGCTGGATTGGAGTTTGGATAACCTGAGATAAGAGTTCGCGGAGACTCTTCTGATCGGTACGCACCATAAATTCACGGCCAAGTACGTATTGACGCCATTTTTGAACAGCGGAAACAATGGCGAATAATTTTCGGTGATAAGCGGACGATCCTTTCCGTCGAAGACCCAATTTCTGGCTAAAGAACGCTAACGGTTAATCTTCTTGAAGGAGCACAGCCCCGATACCCTCATCGGAAGCGTCCGTCTCTACTACAAATAATAACGTGAAGTCCGGGAGGCGAAGGATGGGCGGTGTCATCATGACGGTACGCAGCTGTATGAAGGCGTTGTTCGCGATTTCGGACCATGCGAACTTATCTTTCTGAAGAAGGCCGTGAGGGGCGATGCGAGGGTAGCGTAATGTCGGATAAACTTACGATAATAGCCCGTAAGACCGAGGAAACCCCGCAGCTGTTTGACCGTACGTGGGGTAGGCCACTTTGCCATAGCGTCGAGCTTGGCGGGATCAGCCAATAACCACCCTGCGCTAACAATATGTCCGAGATAGTCGACCCGGGGGGAAGCAAAAGTGCACTTCGTTCCCTTCACGAAGAAGTGATTATCGCGAAGAGTGCGCAGAACGACATCGATGTGTCGGACGTGGCTGCTCAAAGATGGGCTGTATATGAGGATATCGTCGAAGAAGACGATGACGAAGTCGCGCAGATATGGACCGAAGATCCGGTTCATCGCAGCCTGAAACGTCGATGGGGCGTTCGTCAAACCGAAAGGCATGACAAGGAACTCGAAGTGACCGTCATGGGTACGGAACGCAGTTTTAAAGACATCATCCGTATGCATACGAATCTGGTGATATCCGGAACGAAGATCGAGCTTGGTGAAGAGGACCGCGCCACCTAGTTCATCGAAAAGCTCATCGGCCGTCGGTATGGGGAATTTGTCGGCGGTGGTGGCTGTATTTAGGGCCCGGTAATCGACACAAAAGCGAAAGGTCCCATCTTTTTTCTTAACGAGCAATGCCGGGGACGAAAAAGGACTCGTACTGTGGCGTATAATGCCTTGTTGCAGCATCTCTTGGACCTGCCGTTCGATCTCCGTTTTTGGAAATACGGGTAGCGGTAAGGACGGACATTGATCGGTTTGGTGTCTGCGGGTAGGTGAATACGGTGGTCCCAAAGACGCTGGGGTGGAAGTGTGGTGGGCAAGTCGAAAACCGAGGCATGCATAGCGAGAAACCTGGCCGATTTCCGGGGGAAGATCCGCTGGAAACGGGCTCGGAGGTGAAGTATCCAGGTTCGACGTAGAGACTGAGTCGACCGGAAAAATCTCAAAGCATGCATCAACATAATCCGCAGAGAGTAGAGCCTGGAGAGTATGCATGGAGATAGACGCGGCGGTTGTCGGTCACCGCGTAAAGACACTAGCTTTCCTTGCCAAGAGAATTCCATAGTAAGCTGCGCATAATCGTGAGCAACTTTCCGAGGGTTTGAAGCTATTGAACTCCAAGAACGACCTGGGGTCCATGAACCTGTAAGACGAAAAGATCGACCGGAAAGGTATGATCTTGAGTCGTAGTGTGTGCTCGGGCATTGGTGAGTGCACAAAAGAGATGCCCCATTCCCAACGTAAACGCGGAAGGGGTTAACCGGCTGGAGTCGTAATTCCAACTCCTCGGCTATATCGGGATGGACGAAATTATGCGTACTGCCCCCGTCAATGAGGACCTGGACCGATGTCTCCCGAATGTAGCCCTTGATTTTGAGAGACTTAGGGCTCAAGCAACCCTCTAAAGCATGTATACTGGACACATCACTGGTAACTGCGATATCAGCATCGTGATCATATTCGGTAGCGGGCTCATCATCATCGTCATCGGTGCCCAAGAGTAAGAACCGGTGTTTGCAGCGGTGCCCCGGGACATAAGTGTCATCGCAGTTCCAACAAAGTCCCTTCTTTGTTCGCTCTTCTCGCTCCGCCGGGGAGAGGCGTTTGATCGGAAGACCCGATAGATGGGTACGGCTACCCGAGGGACCCGGATCAGATGTGGAAGGGGTACGGGTAGGGTATTCGGGACGCGGCCCCGGTGGTTCCAGCGGCGAGGGTGTGGTGTCTCGGTCATAGAAGCCGCAAGCTCGCGGGCTAAGGCAAAGGTCTGGCCCAGGGTCGTCGGGTTACGAAGGTTTAGCTCGCGACGGACTGGTTGTTTCAACCCGCCCTTGAACATGGATATGAGTGTAGATTCCGACAAGCCTTCAACTTTATTCAATAGCCTTTCGAACTCGGTCTGAAAGTCAAGGACCGTAGTACGCTGCTGAAGTTTGGAGAGAATTTCAACATAGTCCTCGTAATGATGGGGGTCGAAGCGTTGCTGGACCGCGGTGAGGAACTCAGGCCACGTACGGACACAATTATTCCGTCTTTGATAACGGAACCAATCCGATGCCAGGCGAATCAAATAACATGCCTACCAATTGGAGACGTTCTGGTGCCGGAGTCTAGAAGTAGTCAAAGTAGGCCTGAACTCGGAAAGTCCAACCGGACGGATCGGATCCATTGAAACGCGGAGCATCAACGCGTATCTTGGGCACGTGGTCAGGCCGTGGTGGAGTGATGCGGACATAGGGCGCGCGGTAGAAGTGGTGTTCGGGCTGGAAGACGCGCGCTGGTGGTTGTGCTGGTGGAAGTATGGGTTGGTCCTGCGGTTGGCGATGCGGTTCCAAGTACGGATTTTGACCGTGAATGCCACAAGAATTGTCATCAATTAAATTCCGTGTGTCGAGAATATGGAACACTTGATCCATACGACGACGTTGAACGTCTTGCTCGCGGTGGTGCTCGGCTTGATTAGCCTGAACCGTGGTGGTCAAGGTATGGAGGAGTTCGCGAATCTCATTGATTGCGGACTCGGTGGTGGCAACTTGGGATGTATCTCCCTCGGTGGACATGGTTCACAGGATGAAAGCACCAGTTGATACGGACCCTCGACGAGCAGCGTAGATAGACACTCGACGAGGAGCGTAGCGCAGACCCTCGACGAGTAGAATAGACACGTGACGGGCAGAGTAGATCCTCGACGAGCAGCGTCGACCCTCGACGAGCAGTTGATAAGACAAGACGAGGTATCTCGTCGCGCAGGTACGAGGTGATGAAGGGACTTGGTCGAGAGGGTGTTTAGGGGATGAGGAAGACGAGACCGAGAGAGAGATGAAAGGAGGATAGATAGAGAGAGAGAGGTAGAAAAGGGATTGTTCTATTCATAATCTTTAAGGAGATAAAATATCACCTTATATAACATCCCTTGTTGGTTCAATAAAATCATCATGGGAAAGAGCCAACAAGAAAACCCAAGAAGGAGTATTAATTACTCATCCTACAAAATCTCTCTAAATCTATTTAAGCAAATCTTTTCCTAATATAACTTAAATCCAAATAAAAATCCTAACAATAAATCTAATAAAGAAAATCTACTAACTAGCATCTAAATAATAAATAATAAAATATTAAAC
>NW_027367246.1:0-60291 GCF_046119375.1 Phyllobates terribilis | reverse complement strand
ACTCTCTTTGAATCTTCTTTATCATGCTAGGATTAGCAGGAAAAAGCTAAAAATTTCAGAATTGCACCGTGCAATGTGGAGATATTACTGTTTGTGCATTTACAATATTCATTGATTTTTGCCATTGAAAAACATGTTTTTCATATACCAGAAATGTTTGAAGCTACTGACTGAATGAAAGGAGCTGGCATCTCACTCTCTTTGAATCTTCTTTATCATGCTAGGATTAACAGGAAAAAGCTAAAAATTTCAGAATTGCACCTTGCAATGTGGAGATATTACTGTTTGTGCATTTACAATATTCATTGATTTTTGCCATTGAAAAACATGTTTTTCATATACCAGAAATGTTTGAAGCTACTGACTGAATGAAAGGAGCTGGCATCTCACTCTCTTTGAATCTTCTTTATCATGCTAGGATTAGCAGGAAAAAGCTAAAAATTTCAGAATTGCACCTTGCAATGTGGAGATATTACTGTTTGTGCATTTACAATATTCATTGATTTTTGCCATTGAAAAACATGTTTTTCATATACCAGAAATGTTTGAATCTACTGACTGAATGAAAGGAGCTGGCATCTCACTCTCTTTGAATCTTCTTTATCATGCTAGGATTAACAGGAAAAAGCAAAAAATTTCAGAATTGCACCGTGCAATGTGGAGATATTACTGTTTGTGCATTTACAATATTCATTGATTTTTGCCATTGAAAAACGTCCAGAAATGTTTGAAGCTACTGACTGAATGAAAGGAGCTGGCATCTCACTCTCTTTGAATCTTCTTTATCATGCTAGGATTAACAGGAAAAAGCTAAAAATTTCAGAATTGCACCGTGCAATGTGGAGATATTACTGTTTGTGCATTTACAATATTCATTGATTTTTGCCATTGAAAAACATGTTTTTCATATACCAGAAATGTTTGAAGCTACTGACTGAATGAAAGGAGCTGGCATCTCACTCTCTTTGAATCTTCTTTATCATGCTAGGATTAGCAGGAAAAAGCAAAAAATTTCAGAATTGCACCGTGCAATGTGGAGATATTACTGTTTGTGCATTTACAATATTCATTGATTTTTGCCATTGAAAAACATGTTTTTCATATACCAGAAATGTTTGAAGCTACTGACTGAATGAAAGGAGCTGGCATCTCACTCTCTTTGAATCTTCTTTATCATGCTAGGATTAGCAGGAAAAAGCAAAAAATTTCAGAATTGCACCTTGCAATGTGGAGATATTACTGTTTGTGCATTTACAATATTCATTGATTTTTGCCATTGAAAAACATGTTTTTCATATACCAGAAATGTTTGAAGCTACTGACTGAATGAAAGGAGCTGGCATCTCACTCTCTTTGAATCTTCTTTATCATGCTAGGATTAGCAGGAAAAAGCAAAAAATTTCAGAATTGCACCTTGCAATGTGGAGATATTACTGTTTGTGCATTTACAATATTCATTGATTTTTGCCATTGAAAAACATGTTTTTCATATACCAGAAATGTTTGAAGCTACTGACTGAATGAAAGGAGCTGGCATCTCACTCTCTTTGAATCTTCTTTATCATGCTAGGATTAACAGGAAAAAGCTAAAAATTTCAGAATTGCACCTTGCAATGTGGAGATATTACTGTTTGTGCATTTACAATATTCATTGATTTTTGCCATTGAAAAACATGTTTTTCATATACCAGAAATGTTTGAAGCTACTGACTGAATGAAAGGAGCTGGCATCTCACTCTCTTTGAATCTTCTTTATCATGCTAGGATTAGCAGGAAAAAGCAAAAAATTTCAGAATTGCACCGTGCAATGTGGAGATATTACTGTTTGTGCATTTACAATATTCATTGATTTTTGCCATTGAAAAACATGTTTTTCATATACCAGAAATGTTTGAAGCTACTGACTGAATGAAAGGAGCTGGCATCTCACTCTCTTTGAATCTTCTTTATCATGCTAGGATTAACAGGAAAAAGCTAAAAATTTCAGAATTGCACCTTGCAATGTGGAGATATTACTGTTTGTGCATTTACAATATTCATTGATTTTTGCCATTGAAAAACATGTTTTTCATATACCAGAAATGTTTGAAGCTACTGACTGAATGAAAGGAGCTGGCATCTCACTCTCTTTGAATCTTCTTTATCATGCTAGGATTAACAGGAAAAAGCAAAAAATTTCAGAATTGCACCGTGCAATGTGGAGATATTACTGTTTGTGCATTTACAATATTCATTGATTTTTGCCATTGAAAAACGTCCAGAAATGTTTGAAGCTACTGACTGAATGAAAGGAGCTGGCATCTCACTCTCTTTGAATCTTCTTTATCATGCTAGGATTAGCAGGAAAAAGCAAAAAATTTCAGAATTGCACCGTGCAATGTGGAGATATTACTGTTTGTGCATTTACAATATTCATTGATTTTTGCCATTGAAAAACATGTTTTTCATATACCAGAAATGTTTGAAGCTACTGACTGAATGAAAGGAGCTGGCATCTCACTCTCTTTGAATCTTCTTTATCATGCTAGGATTAACAGGAAAAAGCTAAAAATTTCAGAATTGCACCGTGCAATGTGGAGATATTACTGTTTGTGCATTTACAATATTCATTGATTTTTGCCATTGAAAAACGTCCAGAAATGTTTGAAGCTACTGACTGAATGAAAGGAGCTGGCATCTCACTCTCTTTGAATCTTCTTTATCATGCTAGGATTAGCAGGAAAAAGCTAAAAATTTCAGAATTGCACCGTGCAATGTGGAGATATTACTGTTTGTGCATTTACAATATTCATTGATTTTTGCCATTGAAAAACATGTTTTTCATATACCAGAAATGTTTGAAGCTACTGACTGAATGAAAGGAGCTGGCATCTCACTCTCTTTGAATCTTCTTTATCATGCTAGGATTAACAGGAAAAAGCTAAAAATTTCAGAATTGCACCTTGCAATGTGGAGATATTACTGTTTGTGCATTTACAATATTCATTGATTTTTGCCATTGAAAAACGTCCAGAAATGTTTGAAGCTACTGACTGAATGAAAGGAGCTGGCATCTCACTCTCTTTGAATCTTCTTTATCATGCTAGGATTAACAGGAAAAAGCAAAAAATTTCAGAATTGCACCTTGCAATGTGGAGATATTACTGTTTGTGCATTTACAATATTCATTGATTTTTGCCATTGAAAAACGTCCAGAAATGTTTGAAGCTACTGACTGAATGAAAGGAGCTGGCATCTCACTCTCTTTGAATCTTCTTTATCATGCTAGGATTAGCAGGAAAAAGCAAAAAATTTCAGAATTGCACCGTGCAATGTGGAGATATTACTGTTTGTGCATTTACAATATTCATTGATTTTTGCCATTGAAAAACATGTTTTTCATATACCAGAAATGTTTGAAGCTACTGACTGAATGAAAGGAGCTGGCATCTCACTCTCTTTGAATCTTCTTTATCATGCTAGGATTAACAGGAAAAAGCAAAAAATTTCAGAATTGCACCTTGCAATGTGGAGATATTACTGTTTGTGCATTTACAATATTCATTGATTTTTGCCATTGAAAAACATGTTTTTCATATACCAGAAATGTTTGAAGCTACTGACTGAATGAAAGGAGCTGGCATCTCACTCTCTTTGAATCTTCTTTATCATGCTAGGATTAACAGGAAAAAGCAAAAAATTTCAGAATTGCACCGTGCAATGTGGAGATATTACTGTTTGTGCATTTACAATATTCATTGATTTTTGCCATTGAAAAACGTCCAGAAATGTTTGAAGCTACTGACTGAATGAAAGGAGCTGGCATCTCACTCTCTTTGAATCTTCTTTATCATGCTAGGATTAGCAGGAAAAAGCAAAAAATTTCAGAATTGCACCGTGCAATGTGGAGATATTACTGTTTGTGCATTTACAATATTCATTGATTTTTGCCATTGAAAAACATGTTTTTCATATACCAGAAATGTTTGAAGCTACTGACTGAATGAAAGGAGCTGGCATCTCACTCTCTTTGAATCTTCTTTATCATGCTAGGATTAACAGGAAAAAGCAAAAAATTTCAGAATTGCACCGTGCAATGTGGAGATATTACTGTTTGTGCATTTACAATATTCATTGATTTTTGCCATTGAAAAACATGTTTTTCATATACCAGAAATGTTTGAAGCTACTGACTGAATGAAAGGAGCTGGCATCTCACTCTCTTTGAATCTTCTTTATCATGCTAGGATTAGCAGGAAAAAGCAAAAAATTTCAGAATTGCACCTTGCAATGTGGAGATATTACTGTTTGTGCATTTACAATATTCATTGATTTTTGCCATTGAAAAACATGTTTTTCATATACCAGAAATGTTTGAAGCTACTGACTGAATGAAAGGAGCTGGCATCTCACTCTCTTTGAATCTTCTTTATCATGCTAGGATTAACAGGAAAAAGCAAAAAATTTCAGAATTGCACCGTGCAATGTGGAGATATTACTGTTTGTGCATTTACAATATTCATTGATTTTTGCCATTGAAAAACATGTTTTTCATATACCAGAAATGTTTGAAGCTACTGACTGAATGAAAGGAGCTGGCATCTCACTCTCTTTGAATCTTCTTTATCATGCTAGGATTAACAGGAAAAAGCTAAAAATTTCAGAATTGCACCTTGCAATGTGGAGATATTACTGTTTGTGCATTTACAATATTCATTGATTTTTGCCATTGAAAAACATGTTTTTCATATACCAGAAATGTTTGAAGCTACTGACTGAATGAAAGGAGCTGGCATCTCACTCTCTTTGAATCTTCTTTATCATGCTAGGATTAACAGGAAAAAGCTAAAAATTTCAGAATTGCACCGTGCAATGTGGAGATATTACTGTTTGTGCATTTACAATATTCATTGATTTTTGCCATTGAAAAACATGTTTTTCATATACCAGAAATGTTTGAAGCTACTGACTGAATGAAAGGAGCTGGCATCTCACTCTCTTTGAATCTTCTTTATCATGCTAGGATTAACAGGAAAAAGCTAAAAATTTCAGAATTGCACCTTGCAATGTGGAGATATTACTGTTTGTGCATTTACAATATTCATTGATTTTTGCCATTGAAAAACATGTTTTTCATATACCAGAAATGTTTGAAGCTACTGACTGAATGAAAGGAGCTGGCATCTCACTCTCTTTGAATCTTCTTTATCATGCTAGGATTAACAGGAAAAAGCAAAAAATTTCAGAATTGCACCGTGCAATGTGGTGATATTACTGTTTGTGCATTTACAATATTCATTGATTTTTGCCATTGAAAAACATGTTTTTCATATACCAGAAATGTTTGAAGCTACTGACTGAATGAAAGGAGCTGGCATCTCACTCTCTTTGAATCTTCTTTATCATGCTAGGATTAGCAGGAAAAAGCTAAAAATTTCAGAATTGCACCTTGCAATGTGGAGATATTACTGTTTGTGCATTTACAATATTCATTGATTTTTGCCATTGAAAAACATGTTTTTCATATACCAGAAATGTTTGAAGCTACTGACTGAATGAAAGGAGCTGGCATCTCACTCTCTTTGAATCTTCTTTATCATGCTAGGATTAACAGGAAAAAGCTAAAAATTTCAGAATTGCACCTTGCAATGTGGAGATCTTACTGTTTGTGCATTTACAATATTCATTGATTTTTGCCATTGAAAAACATGTTTTTCATATACCAGAAATGTTTGAAGCTACTGACTGAATGAAAGGAGCTGGCATCTCACTCTCTTTGAATCTTCTTTATCATGCTAGGATTAGCAGGAAAAAGCTAAAAATTTCAGAATTGCACCGTGCAATGTGGAGATATTACTGTTTGTGCATTTACAATATTCATTGATTTTTGCCATTGAAAAACATGTTTTTCATATACCAGAAATGTTTGAAGCTACTGACTGAATGAAAGGAGCTGGCATCTCACTCTCTTTGAATCTTCTTTATCATGCTAGGATTAACAGGAAAAAGCTAAAAATTTCAGAATTGCACCTTGCAATGTGGAGATATTACTGTTTGTGCATTTACAATATTCATTGATTTTTGCCATTGAAAAACATGTTTTTCATATACCAGAAATGTTTGAAGCTACTGACTGAATGAAAGGAGCTGGCATCTCACTCTCTTTGAATCTTCTTTATCATGCTAGGATTAGCAGGAAAAAGCAAAAAATTTCAGAATTGCACCGTGCAATGTGGAGATATTACTGTTTGTGCATTTACAATATTTATTGATTTTTGCCATTGAAAAACGTCCAGAAATGTTTGAAGCTACTGACTGAATGAAAGCAGCTGGCATCTCACTCTCTTTGAATCTTCTTTATCATGCTAGGATTAGCAGGAAAAAGCAAAAAATTTCAGAATTGCACCGTGCAATGTGGAGATATTACTGTTTGTGCATTTACAATATTCATTGATTTTTGCCATTGAAAAACATGTTTTTCATATACCAGAAATGTTTGAAGCTACTGACTGAATGAAAGGAGCTGGCATCTCACTCTCTTTGAATCTTCTTTATCATGCTAGGATTAACAGGAAAAAGCTAAAAATTTCAGAATTGCACCTTGCAATGTGGAGATATTACTGTTTGTGCATTTACAATATTCATTGATTTTTGCCATTGAAAAACATGTTTTTCATATACCAGAAATGTTTGAAGCTACTGACTGAATGAAAGGAGCTGGCATCTCACTCTCTTTGAATCTTCTTTATCATGCTAGGATTAGCAGGAAAAAGCAAAAAATTTCAGAATTGCACCGTGCAATGTGGAGATATTACTGTTTGTGCATTTACAATATTCATTGATTTTTGCCATTGAAAAACATGTTTTTCATATACCAGAAATGTTTGAAGCTACTGACTGAATGAAAGGAGCTGGCATCTCACTCTCTTTGAATCTTCTTTATCATGCTAGGATTAACAGGAAAAAGCTAAAAATTTCAGAATTGCACCTTGCAATGTGGAGATATTACTGTTTGTGCATTTACAATATTCATTGATTTTTGCCATTGAAAAACATGTTTTTCATATACCAGAAATGTTTGAAGCTACTGACTGAATGAAAGGAGCTGGCATCTCACTCTCTTTGAATCTTCTTTATCATGCTAGGATTAACAGGAAAAAGCAAAAAATTTCAGAATTGCACCTTGCAATGTGGAGATATTACTGTTTGTGCATTTACAATATTCATTGATTTTTGCCATTGAAAAACATGTTTTTCATATACCAGAAATGTTTGAAGCTACTGACTGAATGAAAGGAGCTGGCATCTCACTCTCTTTGAATCTTCTTTATCATGCTAGGATTAGCAGGAAAAAGCTAAAAATTTCAGAATTGCACCGTGCAATGTGGAGATATTACTGTTTGTGCATTTACAATATTCATTGATTTTTGCCATTGAAAAACATGTTTTTCATATACCAGAAATGTTTGAAGCTACTGACTGAATGAAAGGAGCTGGCATCTCACTCTCTTTGAATCTTCTTTATCATGCTAGGATTAACAGGAAAAAGCTAAAAATTTCAGAATTGCACCGTGCAATGTGGAGATATTACTGTTTGTGCATTTACAATATTCATTGATTTTTGCCATTGAAAAACGTCCAGAAATGTTTGAAGCTACTGACTGAATGAAAGGAGCTGGCATCTCACTCTCTTTGAATCTTCTTTATCATGCTAGGATTAACAGGAAAAAGCTAAAAATTTCAGAATTGCACCTTGCAATGTTGAGATATTACTGTTTGTGCATTTACAATATTCATTGATTTTTGCCATTGAAAAACATGTTTTTCATATACCAGAAATGTTTGAAGCTACTGACTGAATGAAAGGAGCTGGCATCTCACTCTCTTTGAATCTTCTTTATCATGCTAGGATTAGCAGGAAAAAGCAAAAAATTTCAGAATTGCACCTTGCAATGTGGAGATATTACTGTTTGTGCATTTACAATATTCATTGATTTTTGCCATTGAAAAACATGTTTTTCATATACCAGAAATGTTTGAAGCTACTGACTGAATGAAAGGAGCTGGCATCTCACTCTCTTTGAATCTTCTTTATCATGCTAGGATTAACAGGAAAAAGCTAAAAATTTCAGAATTGCACCTTGCAATGTGGAGATATTACTGTTTGTGCATTTACAATATTCATTGATTTTTGCCATTGAAAAACATGTTTTTCATATACCAGAAATGTTTGAAGCTACTGACTGAATGAAAGGAGCTGGCATCTCACTCTCTTTGAATCTTCTTTATCATGCTAGGATTAACAGGAAAAAGCAAAAAATTGCAGAATTGCACCGTGCAATGTGGAGATATTACTGTTTGTGCATTTACAATATTCATTGATTTTTGCCATTGAAAAATGTCCAGAAATGTTTGAAGCTACTGACTGAATGAAAGGAGCTGGCATCTCACTCTCTTTGAATCTTCTTTATCATGCTAGGATTAGCAGGAAAAAGCAAAAAATTTCAGAATTGCACCGTGCAATGTGGAGATATTACTGTTTGTGCATTTACAATATTCATTGATTTTTGCCATTGAAAAACATGTTTTTCATATACCAGAAATGTTTGAAGCTACTGACTGAATGAAAGGAGCTGGCATCTCACTCTCTTTGAATCTTCTTTATCATGCTAGGATTAACAGGAAAAAGCTAAAAATTTCAGAATTGCACCGTGCAATGTGGAGATATTACTGTTTGTGCATTTACAATATTCATTGATTTTTGCCATTGAAAAACATGTTTTTCATATACCAGAAATGTTTGAAGCTACTGACTGAATGAAAGGAGCTGGCATCTCACTCTCTTTGAATCTTCTTTATCATGCTAGGATTAACAGGAAAAAGCTAAAAATTTCAGAATTGCACCTTGCAATGTGGAGATATTACTGTTTGTGCATTTACAATATTCATTGATTTTTGCCATTGAAAAACATGTTTTTCATATACCAGAAATGTTTGAAGCTACTGACTGAATGAAAGGAGCTGGCATCTCACTCTCTTTGAATCTTCTTTATCATGCTAGGATTAGCAGGAAAAAGCAAAAAATTTCAGAATTGCACCGTGCAATGTGGAGATATTACTGTTTGTGCATTTACAATATTCATTGATTTTTGCCATTGAAAAACATGTTTTTCATATACCAGAAATGTTTGAAGCTACTGACTGAATGAAAGGAGCTGGCATCTCACTCTCTTTGAATTTTCTTTATCATACTAGGATTAACAGGAAAAAGCTAAAAATTTCAGAATTGCACCTTGCAATGTGGAGATATTACTGTTTGTGCATTTACAATATTCATTGATTTTTGCCATTGAAAAACATGTTTTTCATATACCAGAAATGTTTGAAGCTACTGACTGAATGAAAGGAGCTGGCATCTCACTCTCTTTGAATCTTCTTTATCATGCTAGGATTAGCAGGAAAAAGCTAAAAATTTCAGAATTGCACCGTGCAATGTGGAGATATTACTGTTTGTGCATTTACAATATTCATTGATTTTTGCCATTGAAAAACATGTTTTTCATATACCAGAAATGTTTGAAGCTACTGACTGAATGAAAGGAGCTGGCATCTCACTCTCTTTGAATCTTCTTTATCATGCTAGGATTAGCAGGAAAAAGCAAAAAATTTCAGAATTGCACCTTGCAATGTGGAGATATTACTGTTTGTGCATTTACAATATTCATTGATTTTTGCCATTGAAAAACATGTTTTTCATATACCAGAAATGTTTGAAGCTACTGACTGAATGAAAGGAGCTGGCATCTCACTCTCTTTGAATCTTCTTTATCATGCTAGGATTAGCAGGAAAAAGCAAAAAATTTCAGAATTGCACCGTGCAATGTGGAGATATTACTGTTTGTGCATTTACAATATTCATTGATTTTTGCCATTGAAAAACATGTTTTTCATATACCAGAAATGTTTGAAGCTACTGACTGAATGAAAGGAGCTGGCATCTCACTCTCTTTGAATCTTCTTTATCATGCTAGGATTAACAGGAAAAAGCTAAAAATTTCAGAATTGCACCGTGCAATGTGGAGATATTACTGTTTGTGCATTTACAATATTCATTGATTTTTGCCATTGAAAAACATGTTTTTCATATACCAGAAATGTTTGAAGCTACTGACTGAATGAAAGGAGCTGGCATCTCACTCTCTTTGAATCTTCTTTATCATGCTAGGATTAACAGGAAAAAGCTAAAAATTTCAGAATTGCACCTTGCAATGTGGAGATATTACTGTTTGTGCATTTACATTATTCATTGATTTTTGCCATTGAAAAACATGTTTTTCATATACCAGAAATGTTTGAAGCTACTGACTGAATGAAAGGAGCTGGCATCTCACTCTCTTTGAATCTTCTTTATCATGCTAGGATTAGCAGGAAAAAGCAAAAAATTTCAGAATTGCACCGTGCAATGTGGAGATATTACTGTTTGTGCATTTACAATATTCATTGATTTTTGCCATTGAAAAACATGTTTTTCATATACCAGAAATGTTTGAAGCTACTGACTGAATGAAAGGAGCTGGCATCTCACTCTCTTTGAATCTTCTTTATCATACTAGGATTAACAGGAAAAAGCTAAAAATTTCAGAATTGCACCTTGCAATGTGGAGATATTACTGTTTGTGCATTTACAATATTCATTGATTTTTGCCATTGAAAAACATGTTTTTCATATACCAGAAATGTTTGAAGCTACTGACTGAATGAAAGGAGCTGGCATCTCACTCTCTTTGAATCTTCTTTATCATGCTAGGATTAGCAGGAAAAAGCTAAAAATTTCAGAATTGCACCGTGCAATGTGGAGATATTACTGTTTGTGCATTTACAATATTCATTGATTTTTGCCATTGAAAAACATGTTTTTCATATACCAGAAATGTTTGAAGCTACTGACTGAATGAAAGGAGCTGGCATCTCACTCTCTTTGAATCTTCTTTATCATGCTAGGATTAGCAGGAAAAAGCAAAAAATTTCAGAATTGCACCTTGCAATGTGGAGATATTACTGTTTGTGCATTTACAATATTCATTGATTTTTGCCATTGAAAAACATGTTTTTCATATACCAGAAATGTTTGAAGCTACTGACTGAATGAAAGGAGCTGGCATCTCACTCTCTTTGAATCTTCTTTATCATGCTAGGATTAGCAGGAAAAAGCTAAAAATTTCAGAATTGCACCGTGCAATGTGGAGATATTACTGTTTGTGCATTTACAATATTCATTGATTTTTGCCATTGAAAAACATGTTTTTCATATACCAGAAATGTTTGAAGCTACTGACTGAATGAAAGGAGCTGGCATCTCACTCTCTTTGAATCTTCTTTATCATGCTAGGATTAACAGGAAAAAGCTAAAAATTTCAGAATTGCACCTTGCAATGTGGAGATATTACTGTTTGTGCATTTACAATATTCATTGATTTTTGCCATTGAAAAACATGTTTTTCATATACCAGAAATGTTTGAAGCTACTGACTGAATGAAAGGAGCTGGCATCTCACTCTCTTTGAATCTTCTTTATCATGCTAGGATTAGCAGGAAAAAGCTAAAAATTTCAGAATTGCACCGTGCAATGTGGAGATATTACTGTTTGTGCATTTACAATATTCATTGATTTTTGCCATTGAAAAACGTCCAGAAATGTTTGAAGCTACTGACTGAATGAAAGGAGCTGGCATCTCACTCTCTTTGAATCTTCTTTATCATGCTAGGATTAGCAGGAAAAAGCAAAAAATTTCAGAATTGCACCGTGCAATGTGGAGATATTACTGTTTGTGCATTTACAATATTCATTGATTTTTGCCATTGAAAAACATGTTTTTCATATACCAGAAATGTTTGAAGCTACTGACTGAATGAAAGGAGCTGGCATCTCACTCTCTTTGAATCTTCTTTATCATGCTAGGATTAACAGGAAAAAGCTAAAAATTTCAGAATTGCACCTTGCAATGTGGAGATATTACTGTTTGTGCATTTACATTATTCATTGATTTTTGCCATTGAAAAACATGTTTTTCATATACCAGAAATGTTTGAAGCTACTGACTGAATGAAAGGAGCTGGCATCTCACTCTCTTTGAATCTTCTTTATCATGCTAGGATTAGCAGGAAAAAGCAAAAAATTTCAGAATTGCACCGTGCAATGTGGAGATATTACTGTTTGTGCATTTACAATATTCATTGATTTTTGCCATTGAAAAACATGTTTTTCATATACCAGAAATGTTTGAAGCTACTGACTGAATGAAAGGAGCTGGCATCTCACTCTCTTTGAATCTTCTTTATCATACTAGGATTAACAGGAAAAAGCTAAAAATTTCAGAATTGCACCTTGCAATGTGGAGATATTACTGTTTGTGCATTTACAATATTCATTGATTTTTGCCATTGAAAAACATGTTTTTCATATACCAGAAATGTTTGAAGCTACTGACTGAATGAAAGGAGCTGGCATCTCACTCTCTTTGAATCTTCTTTATCATGCTAGGATTAGCAGGAAAAAGCTAAAAATTTCAGAATTGCACCGTGCAATGTGGAGATATTACTGTTTGTGCATTTACAATATTCATTGATTTTTGCCATTGAAAAACATGTTTTTCATATACCAGAAATGTTTGAAGCTACTGACTGAATGAAAGGAGCTGGCATCTCACTCTCTTTGAATCTTCTTTATCATGCTAGGATTAGCAGGAAAAAGCAAAAAATTTCAGAATTGCACCTTGCAATGTGGAGATATTACTGTTTGTGCATTTACAATATTCATTGATTTTTGCCATTGAAAAACATGTTTTTCATATACCAGAAATGTTTGAAGCTACTGACTGAATGAAAGGAGCTGGCATCTCACTCTCTTTGAATCTTCTTTATCATGCTAGGATTAGCAGGAAAAAGCTAAAAATTTCAGAATTGCACCGTGCAATGTGGAGATATTACTGTTTGTGCATTTACAATATTCATTGATTTTTGCCATTGAAAAACATGTTTTTCATATACCAGAAATGTTTGAAGCTACTGACTGAATGAAAGGAGCTGGCATCTCACTCTCTTTGAATCTTCTTTATCATGCTAGGATTAACAGGAAAAAGCTAAAAATTTCAGAATTGCACCTTGCAATGTGGAGATATTACTGTTTGTGCATTTACAATATTCATTGATTTTTGCCATTGAAAAACATGTTTTTCATATACCAGAAATGTTTGAAGCTACTGACTGAATGAAAGGAGCTGGCATCTCACTCTCTTTGAATCTTCTTTATCATGCTAGGATTAGCAGGAAAAAGCTAAAAATTTCAGAATTGCACCGTGCAATGTGGAGATATTACTGTTTGTGCATTTACAATATTCATTGATTTTTGCCATTGAAAAACGTCCAGAAATGTTTGAAGCTACTGACTGAATGAAAGGAGCTGGCATCTCACTCTCTTTGAATCTTCTTTATCATGCTAGGATTAGCAGGAAAAAGCAAAAAATTTCAGAATTGCACCGTGCAATGTGGAGATATTACTGTTTGTGCATTTACAATATTCATTGATTTTTGCCATTGAAAAACATGTTTTTCATATACCAGAAATGTTTGAAGCTACTGACTGAATGAAAGGAGCTGGCATCTCACTCTCTTTGAATCTTCTTTATCATGCTAGGATTAGCAGGAAAAAGCAAAAAATTTCAGAATTGCACCTTGCAATGTGGAGATATTACTGTTTGTGCATTTACAATATTCATTGATTTTTGCCATTGAAAAACGTTTTTCATATACCAGAAATGTTTGAAGCTACTGACTGAATGAAAGGAGCTGGCATCTCACTCTCTTTGAATCTTCTTTATCATGCTAGGATTAACAGGAAAAAGCTAAAAATTTCAGAATTGCACCGTGCAATGTGGAGATATTACTGTTTGTGCATTTACAATATTCATTGATTTTTGCCATTGAAAAACGTCCAGAAATGTTTGAAGCTACTGACTGAATGAAAGGAGCTGGCATCTCACTCTCTTTGAATCTTCTTTATCATGCTAGGATTAACAGGAAAAAGCTAAAAATTTCAGAATTGCACCTTGCAATGTGGAGATATTACTGTTTGTGCATTTACAATATTCATTGATTTTTGCCATTGAAAAACATGTTTTTCATATACCAGAAATGTTTGAAGCTACTGACTGAATGAAAGGAGCTGGCATCTCACTCTCTTTGAATCTTCTTTATCATGCTAGGATTAGCAGGAAAAAGCAAAAAATTTCAGAATTGCACCGTGCAATGTGGAGATATTACTGTTTGTGCATTTACAATATTCATTGATTTTTGCCATTGAAAAACATGTTTTTCATATACCAGAAATGTTTGAAGCTACTGACTGAATGAAAGGAGCTGGCATCTCACTCTCTTTGAATCTTCTTTATCATGCTAGGATTAACAGGAAAAAGCTAAAAATTTCAGAATTGCACCTTGCAATGTGGAGATATTACTGTTTGTGCATTTACAATATTCATTGATTTTTGCCATTGAAAAACATGTTTTTCATATACCAGAAATGTTTGAAGCTACTGACTGAATGAAAGGAGCTGGCATCTCACTCTCTTTGAATCTTCTTTATCATGCTAGGATTAACAGGAAAAAGCTAAAAATTTCAGAATTGCACCTTGCAATGTGGAGATATTACTGTTTGTGCATTTACAATATTCATTGATTTTTGCCATTGAAAAACGTTTTTCATATACCAGAAATGTTTGAAGCTACTGACTGAATGAAAGGAGCTGGCATCTCACTCTCTTAGAATCTTCTTTATCATGCTAGGATTAACAGGAAAAAGCTAAAAATTTCAGAATTGCACCGTGCAATGTGGAGATATTACTGTTTGTGCATTTACAATATTCATTGATTTTTGCCATTGAAAAACATGTTTTTCATATACCAGAAATGTTTGAAGCTACTGACTGAATGAAAGGAGCTGGCATCTCACTCTCTTTGAATCTTCTTTATCATGCTAGGATTAACAGGAAAAAGCTAAAAATTTCAGAATTGCACCTTGCAATGTGGAGATATTACTGTTTGTGCATTTACAATATTCATTGATTTTTGCCATTGAAAAACATGTTTTTCATATACCAGAAATGTTTGAAGCTACTGACTGAATGAAAGGAGCTGGCATCTCACTCTCTTTGAATCTTCTTTATCATGCTAGGATTAGCAGGAAAAAGCAAAAAATTTCAGAATTGCACCGTGCAATGTGGAGATATTACTGTTTGTGCATTTACAATATTCATTGATTTTTGCCATTGAAAAACGTTTCCAGAAATGTTTGAAGCTACTGACTGAATGAAAGGAGCTGGCATCTCACTCTCTTTGAATCTTCTTTATCATGCTAGGATTAGCAGGAAAAAGCAAAAAATTTCAGAATTGCACCGTGCAATGTGGAGATATTACTGTTTGTGCATTTACAATATTCATTGATTTTTGCCATTGAAAAACATGTTTTTCATATACCAGAAATGTTTGAAGCTACTGACTGAATGAAAGGAGCTGGCATCTCACTCTCTTTGAATCTTCTTTATCATGCTAGGATTAGCAGGAAAAAGCAAAAAATTTCAGAATTGCACCTTGCAATGTGGAGATATTACTGTTTGTGCATTTACAATATTCATTGATTTTTGCCATTGAAAAACATGTTTTTCATATACCAGAAATGTTTGAAGCTACTGACTGAATGAAAGGAGCTGGCATCTCACTCTCTTTGAATCTTCTTTATCATGCTAGGATTAACAGGAAAAAGCTAAAAATTTCAGAATTGCACCGTGCAATGTGGAGATATTACTGTTTGTGCATTTACAATATTCATTGATTTTTGCCATTGAAAAACGTCCAGAAATGTTTGAAGCTACTGACTGAATGAAAGGAGCTGGCATCTCACTCTCTTTGAATCTTCTTTATCATGCTAGGATTAACAGGAAAAAGCTAAAAATTTCAGAATTGCACCTTGCAATGTGGAGATATTACTGTTTGTGCATTTACAATATTCATTGATTTTTGCCATTGAAAAACATGTTTTTCATATACCAGAAATGTTTGAAGCTACTGACTGAATGAAAGGAGCTGGCATCTCACTCTCTTTGAATCTTCTTTATCATGCTAGGATTAGCAGGAAAAAGCAAAAAATTTCAGAATTGCACCGTGCAATGTGGAGATATTACTGTTTGTGCATTTACAATATTCATTGATTTTTGCCATTGAAAAACATGTTTTTCATATACCAGAAATGTTTGAAGCTACTGACTGAATGAAAGGAGCTGGCATCTCACTCTCTTTGAATCTTCTTTATCATGCTAGGATTAACAGGAAAAAGCTAAAAATTTCAGAATTGCACCTTGCAATGTGGAGATATTACTGTTTGTGCATTTACAATATTCATTGATTTTTGCCATTGAAAAACATGTTTTTCATATACCAGAAATGTTTGAAGCTACTGACTGAATGAAAGGAGCTGGCATCTCACTCTCTTTGAATCTTCTTTATCATGCTAGGATTAACAGGAAAAAGCTAAAAATTTCAGAATTGCACCTTGCAATCTGGAGATATTACTGTTTGTGCATTTACAATATTCATTGATTTTTGCCATTGAAAAACGTTTTTCATATACCAGAAATGTTTGAAGCTACTGACTGAATGAAAGGAGCTGGCATCTCACTCTCTTTGAATCTTCTTTATCATGCTAGGATTAACAGGAAAAAGCTAAAAATTTCAGAATTGCACCTTGCAATGTGGAGATATTACTGTTTGTGCATTTACAATATTCATTGATTTTTGCCATTGAAAAACATGTTTTTCATATACCAGAAATGTTTGAAGCTACTGACTGAATGAAAGGAGCTGGCATCTCACTCTCTTTGAATCTTCTTTATCATGCTAGGATTAGCAGGAAAAAGCAAAAAATTTCAGAATTGCACCGTGCAATGTGGAGATATTACTGTTTGTGCATTTACAATATTCATTGATTTTTGCCATTGAAAAACATGTTTTTCATATACCAGAAATGTTTGAAGCTACTGACTGAATGAAAGGAGCTGGCATCTCACTCTCTTTGAATCTTCTTTATCATGCTAGGATTAGCAGGAAAAAGCAAAAAATTTCAGAATTGCACCGTGCAATGTGGAGATATTACTGTTTGTGCATTTACAATATTCATTGATTTTTGCCATTGAAAAACATGTTTTTCATATACCAGAAATGTTTGAAGCTACTGACTGAATGAAAGGAGCTGGCATCTCACTCTCTTTGAATCTTCTTTATCATGCTAGGATTAGCAGGAAAAAGCAAAAAATTTCAGAATTGCACCTTGCAATGTGGAGATATTACTGTTTGTGCATTTACAATATTCATTGATTTTTGCCATTGAAAAACATGTTTTTCATATACCAGAAATGTTTGAAGCTACTGACTGAATGAAAGGAGCTGGCATCTCACTCTCTTTGAATCTTCTTTATCATGCTAGGATTAGCAGGAAAAAGCAAAAAATTTCAGAATTGCACCGTGCAATGTGGAGATATTACTGTTTGTGCATTTACAATATTCATTGATTTTTGCCATTGAAAAACATGTTTTTCATATATCAGAAATGTTTGAAGCTACTGACTGAATGAAAGGAGCTGGCATCTCACTCTCTTTGAATCTTCTTTATCATGCTAGGATTAACAGGAAAAAGCTAAAAATTTCAGAATTGCACCTTGCAATGTGGAGATATTACTGTTTGTGCATTTACAATATTCATTGATTTTTGCCATTGAAAAACATGTTTTTCATATACCAGAAATGTTTGAAGCTAATGACTGAATGAAAGGAGCTGGCATCTCACTCTCTTTGAATCTTCTTTATCATGCTAGGATTAACAGGAAAAAGCAAAAAATTTCAGAATTGCACCGTGCAATGTGGAGATATTACTGTTTGTGCATTTACAATGTTCATTGATTTTTGCCATTGAAAAACGTCCAGAAATGTTTGAAGCTACTGACTGAATGAAAGGAGCTGGCATCTCACTCTCTTTGAATCTTCTTTATCATGCTAGGATTAGCAGGAAAAAGCAAAAAATTTCAGAATTGCACCATGCAATGTGGAGATATTACTGTTTGTGCATTTACAATATTCATTGATTTTTGCCATTGAAAAACATGTTTTTCATATACCAGAAATGTTTGAAGCTACTGACTGAATGAAAGGAGCTGGCATCTCACTCTCTTTGAATCTTCTTTATCATGCTAGGATTAACAGGAAAAAGCAAAAAATTTCAGAATTGCACCGTGCAATGTGGAGATATTACTGTTTGTGCATTTACAATATTCATTGATTTTTGCCATTGAAAAACGTCCAGAAATGTTTGAAGCTACTGACTGAATGAAAGGAGCTGGCATCTCACTCTCTTTGAATCTTCTTTATCATGCTAGGATTAGCAGGAAAAAGCTAAAAATTTCAGAATTGCACCGTGCAATGTGGAGATATTACTGTTTGTGCATTTACAATATTCATTGATTTTTGCCATTGAAAAACATGTTTTTCATATACCAGAAATGTTTGAAGCTACTCACTGAATGAAAGGAGCTGGCATTTCACTCTCTTTGAATCTTCTTTATCATGCTAGGATTAACAGGAAAAAGCTAAAAATTTCAGAATTGCACCTTGCAATGTGGAGATATTACTGTTTGTGCATTTACAATATTCATTGATTTTTGCCATTGAAAAACGTCCAGAAATGTTTGAAGCTACTGACTGAATGAAAGGAGCTGGCATCTCACTCTCTTTGAATCTTCTTTATCATGCTAGGATTAACAGGAAAAAGCAAAAAATTTCAGAATTGCACCTTGCAATGTGGAGATATTACTGTTTGTGCATTTACAATATTCATTGATTTTTGCCATTGAAAAACATCCAGAAATGTTTGAAGCTACTGACTGAATGAAAGGAGCTGGCATCTCACTCTCTTTGAATCTTCTTTATCATGCTAGGATTAGCAGGAAAAAGCAAAAAATTTCAGAATTGCACCGTGCAATGTGGAGATATTACTGTTTGTGCATTTACAATATTCATTGATTTTTGCCATTGAAAAACATGTTTTTCATATACCAGAAATGTTTGAAGCTACTGACTGAATGAAAGGAGCTGGCATCTCACTCTCTTTGAATCTTCTTTATCATGCTAGGATTAGCAGGAAAAAGCAAAAAATTTCAGAATTGCACCGTGCAATGTGGAGATATTACTGTTTGTGCATTTACAATATTCATTGATTTTTGCCATTGAAAAACATGTTTTTCATATACCAGAAATGTTTGAAGCTACTGACTGAATGAAAGGAGCTGGCATCTCACTCTCTTTGAATCTTCTTTATCATGCTAGGATTAGCAGGAAAAAGCAAAACATTTCAGAATTGCACCTTGCAATGTGGAGATATTACTGTTTGTGCATTTACAATATTCATTGATTTTTGCCATTGAAAAACATGTTTTTCATATACCAGAAATGTTTGAAGCTACTGACTGAATGAAAGGAGCTGGCATCTCACTCTCTTTGAATCTTCTTTATCATGCTAGGATTAACAGGAAAAAGCTAAAAATTTCAGAATTGCACCTTGCAATGTGGAGATATTACTGTTTGTGCATTTACAATATTCATTGATTTTTGCCATTGAAAAACATGTTTTTCATATACCAGAAATGTTTGAAGCTACTGACTGAATGAAAGGAGCTGGCATCTCACTCTCTTTGAATCTTCTTTATCATGCTAGGATTAGCAGGAAAAAGCAAAAAATTTCAGAATTGCACCGTGCAATGTGGAGATATTACTGTTTGTGCATTTACAATATTCATTGATTTTTGCCATTGAAAAACATGTTTTTCATATATCAGAAATGTTTGAAGCTACTGACTGAATGAAAGGAGCTGGCATCTCACTCTCTTTGAATCTTCTTTATCATGCTAGGATTAACAGGAAAAAGCTAAAAATTTCAGAATTGCACCTTGCAATGTGGAGATATTACTGTTTGTGCATTTACAATATTCATTGATTTTTGCCATTGAAAAACATGTTTTTCATATACCAGAAATGTTTGAAGCTACTGACTGAATGAAAGGAGCTGGCATCTCACTCTCTTTGAATCTTCTTTATCATGCTAGGATTAACAGGAAAAAGCAAAAAATTTCAGAATTGCACCGTGCAATGTGGAGATATTACTGTTTGTGCATTTACAATATTCATTGATTTTTGCCATTGAAAAACGTCCAGAAATGTTTGAAGCTACTGACTGAATGAAAGGAGCTGGCATCTCACTCTCTTTGAATCTTCTTTATCATGCTAGGATTAGCAGGAAAAAGCAAAAAATGTCAGAATTGCACCGTGCAATGTGGAGATATTACTGTTTGTGCATTTACAATATTCATTGATTTTTGCCATTGAAAAACATGTTTTTCATATACCAGAAATGTTTGAAGCTACTGACTGAATGAAAGGAGCTGGCATCTCACTCTCTTTGAATCTTCTTTATCATGCTAGGATTAACAGGAAAAAGCAAAAAATTTCAGAATTGCACCGTGCAATGTGGAGATATTACTGTTTGTGCATTTACAATATTCATTGATTTTTGCCATTGAAAAACGTCCAGAAATGTTTGAAGCTACTGACTGAATGAAAGGAGCTGGCATCTCACTCTCTTTGAATCTTCTTTATCATGCTAGGATTAGCAGGAAAA
Organism: Phyllobates terribilis; assembly: GCF_046119375.1. Classification (NCBI taxonomy): domain Eukaryota; kingdom Metazoa; phylum Chordata; class Amphibia; order Anura; family Dendrobatidae; genus Phyllobates; species Phyllobates terribilis. The sequence goes on along the minus strand of NW_027367246.1, from coordinate 39,539 downwards.
AGCTAAAGATTTCAGAATTGCACCGTGCAATGTGGAGATATTACTGTTTGTGCATTTACAATATTCATTGATTTTTGCCATTGAAAAACATGTTTTTCATATACCAGAAATGTTTGAAGCTACTGACTGAATGAAAGGAGCTGGCATCTCACTCTCTTTGAATCTTCTTTATCATGCTAGGATTAACAGGAAAAAGCTAAAAATTTCAGAATTGCACCTTGCAATGTGGAGATATTACTGTTTGTGCATTTACAATATTCATTGATTTTTGCCATTGAAAAACGTCCAGAAATGTTTGAAGCTACTGACTGAATGAAAGGAGCTGGCATCTCACTCTCTTTGAATCTTCTTTATCATGCTAGGATTAACAGGAAAAAGCAAAAAATTTCAGAATTGCACCTTGCAATGTGGAGATATTACTGTTTGTGCATTTACAATATTCATTGATTTTTGCCATTGAAAAACGTCCAGAAATGTTTGAAGCTACTGACTGAATGAAAGGAGCTGGCATCTCACTCTCTTTGAATCTTCTTTATCATGCTAGGATTAGCAGGAAAAAGCAAAAAATTTCAGAATTGCACCGTGCAATGTGGAGATATTACTGTTTGTGCATTTACAATATTCATTGATTTTTGCCATTGAAAAACATGTTTTTCATATACCAGAAATGTTTGAAGCTACTGACTGAATGAAAGGAGCTGGCATCTCACTCTCTTTGAATCTTCTTTATCATGCTAGGATTAACAGGAAAAAGCAAAAAATTTCAGAATTGCACCTTGCAATGTGGAGATATTACTGTTTGTGCATTTACAATATTCATTGATTTTTGCCATTGAAAAACATGTTTTTCATATACCAGAAATGTTTGAAGCTACTGACTGAATGAAAGGAGCTGGCATCTCACTCTCTTTGAATCTTCTTTATCATGCTAGGATTAACAGGAAAAAGCAAAAAATTTCAGAATTGCACCGTGCAATGTGGAGATATTACTGTTTGTGCATTTACAATATTCATTGATTTTTGCCATTGAAAAACGTCCAGAAATGTTTGAAGCTACTGACTGAATGAAAGGAGCTGGCATCTCACTCTCTTTGAATCTTCTTTATCATGCTAGGATTAGCAGGAAAAAGCAAAAAATTTCAGAATTGCACCGTGCAATGTGGAGATATTACTGTTTGTGCATTTACAATATTCATTGATTTTTGCCATTGAAAAACATGTTTTTCATATACCAGAAATGTTTGAAGCTACTGACTGAATGAAAGGAGCTGGCATCTCACTCTCTTTGAATCTTTTTTATCATGCTAGGATTAACAGGAAAAAGCAAAAAATTTCAGAATTGCACCGTGCAATGTGGAGATATTACTGTTTGTGCATTTACAATATTCATTGATTTTTGCCATTGAAAAACATGTTTTTCATATACCAGAAATGTTTGAAGCTACTGACTGAATGAAAGGAGCTGGCATCTCACTCTCTTTGAATCTTCTTTATCATGCTAGGATTAGCAGGAAAAAGCAAAAAATTTCAGAATTGCACCTTGCAATGTGGAGATATTACTGTTTGTGCATTTACAATATTCATTGATTTTTGCCATTGAAAAACATGTTTTTCATATACCAGAAATGTTTGAAGCTACTGACTGAATGAAAGGAGCTGGCATCTCACTCTCTTTGAATCTTCTTTATCATGCTAGGATTAACAGGAAAAAGCAAAAAATTTCAGAATTGCACCGTGCAATGTGGAGATATTACTGTTTGTGCATTTACAATATTCATTGATTTTTGCCATTGAAAAACATGTTTTTCATATACCAGAAATGTTTGAAGCTACTGACTGAATGAAAGGAGCTGGCATCTCACTCTCTTTGAATCTTCTTTATCATGCTAGGATTAACAGGAAAAAGCTAAAAATTTCAGAATTGCACCTTGCAATGTGGAGATATTACTGTTTGTGCATTTACAATATTCATTGATTTTTGCCATTGAAAAACATGTTTTTCATATACCAGAAATGTTTGAAGCTACTGACTGAATGAAAGGAGCTGGCATCTCACTCTCTTTGAATCTTCTTTATCATGCTAGGATTAACAGGAAAAAGCTAAAAATTTCAGAATTGCACCGTGCAATGTGGAGATATTACTGTTTGTGCATTTACAATATTCATTGATTTTTGCCATTGAAAAACATGTTTTTCATATACCAGAAATGTTTGAAGCTACTGACTGAATGAAAGGAGCTGGCATCTCACTCTCTTTGAATCTTCTTTATCATGCTAGGATTAGCAGGAAAAAGCTAAAAATTTCAGAATTGCACCGTGCAATGTGGAGATATTACTGTTTGTGCATTTACAATATTCATTGATTTTTGCCATTGAAAAACATGTTTTTCATATACCAGAAATGTTTGAAGCTACTGACTGAATGAAAGGAGCTGGCATCTCACTCTCTTTGAATCTTCTTTATCATGCTAGGATTAACAGGAAAAAGCTAAAAATTTCAGAATTGCACCTTGCAATGTGGAGATATTACTGTTTGTGCATTTACAATATTCATTGATTTTTGCCATTGAAAAACATGTTTTTCATATACCAGAAATGTTTGAAGCTACTGACTGAATGAAAGGAGCTGGCATCTCACTCTCTTTGAATCTTCTTTATCATGCTAGGATTAGCAGGAAAAAGCAAAAAATTTCAGAATTGCACCGTGCAATGTGGAGATATTACTGTTTGTGCATTTACAATATTCATTGATTTTTGCCATTGAAAAACGTCCAGAAATGTTTGAAGCTACTGACTGAATGAAAGGAGCTGGCATCTCACTCTCTTTGAATCTTCTTTATCATGCTAGGATTAGCAGGAAAAAGCAAAAAATTTCAGAATTGCACCGTGCAATGTGGAGATATTACTGTTTGTGCATTTACAATATTCATTGATTTTTGCCATTGAAAAACATGTTTTTCATATACCAGAAATGTTTGAAGCTACTGACTGAATGAAAGGAGCTGGCATCTCACTCTCTTTGAATCTTCTTTATCATGCTAGGATTAGCAGGAAAAAGCAAAAAATTTCAGAATTGCACCTTGCAATGTGGAGATATTACTGTTTGTGCATTTACAATATTCATTGATTTTTGCCATTGAAAAACATGTTTTTCATATACCAGAAATGTTTGAAGCTACTGACTGAATGAAAGGAGCTGGCATCTCACTCTCTTTGAATCTTCTTTATCATGCTAGGATTAACAGGAAAAAGCTAAAAATTTCAGAATTGCACCGTGCAATGTGGAGATATTACTGTTTGTGCATTTACAATATTCATTGATTTTTGCCATTGAAAAACATGTTTTTCATATACCAGAAATGTTTGAAGCTACTGACTGAATGAAAGGAGCTGGCATCTCACTCTCTTTGAATCTTCTTTATCATGCTAGGATTAACAGGAAAAAGCTAAAAATTTCAGAATTGCACCGTGCAATGTGGAGATATTACTGTTTGTGCATTTACAATATTCATTGATTTTTGCCATTGAAAAACATGTTTTTCATATACCAGAAATGTTTGAAGCTACTGACTGAATGAAAGGAGCTGGCATCTCACTCTCTTTGAATCTTCTTTATCATGCTAGGATTAGCAGGAAAAAGCTAAAAATTTCAGAATTGCACCTTGCAATGTGGAGATATTACTGTTTGTGCATTTACAATATTCATTGATTTTTGCCATTGAAAAACGTCCAGAAATGTTTGAAGCTACTGACTGAATGAAAGGAGCTGGCATCTCACTCTCTTTGAATCTTCTTTATCATGCTAGGATTAACAGGAAAAAGCAAAAAATTTCAGAATTGCACCTTGCAATGTGGAGATATTACTGTTTGTGCATTTACAATATTCATTGATTTTTGCCATTGAAAAACATGTTTTTCATATACCAGAAATGTTTGAAGCTACTGACTGAATGAAAGGAGCTGGCATCTCACTCTCTTTGAATCTTCTTTATCATGCTAGGATTAGCAGGAAAAAGCAAAAAATTTCAGAATTGCACCGTGCAATGTGGAGATATTACTGTTTGTGCATTTACAATATTCATTGATTTTTGCCATTGAAAAACATGTTTTTCATATACCAGAAATGTTTGAAGCTACTGACTGAATGAAAGGAGCTGGCATCTCACTCTCTTTGAATCTTCTTTATCATGCTAGGATTAACAGGAAAAAGCTAAAAATTTCAGAATTGCACCTTGCAATGTGGAGATATTACTGTTTGTGCATTTACAATATTCATTGATTTTTGCCATTGAAAAACGTCCAGAAATGTTTGAAGCTACTGACTGAATGAAAGGAGCTGGCATCTCACTCTCTTTGAATCTTCTTTATCATGCTAGGATTAACAGGAAAAAGCTAAAAATTTCAGAATTGCACCGTGCAATGTGGAGATATTACTGTTTGTGCATTTACAATATTCATTGATTTTTGCCATTGAAAAACATGTTTTTCATATACCAGAAATGTTTGAAGCTACTGACTGAATGAAAGGAGCTGGCATCTCACTCTCTTTGAATCTTCTTTATCATGCTAGGATTAGCAGGAAAAAGCTAAAAATTTCAGAATTGCACCTTGCAATGTGGAGATATTACTGTTTGTGCATTTACAATATTCATTGATTTTTGCCATTGAAAAACGTCCAGAAATGTTTGAAGCTACTGACTGAATGAAAGGAGCTGGCATCTCACTCTCTTTGAATCTTCTTTATCATGCTAGGATTAACAGGAAAAAGCTAAAAATTTCAGAATTGCACCTTGCAATGTGGAGATATTACTGTTTGTGCATTTACAATATTCATTGATTTTTGCCATTGAAAAACATGTTTTTCATATACCAGAAATGTTTGAAGCTACTGACTGAATGAAAGGAGCTGGCATCTCACTCTCTTTGAATCTTCTTTATCATGCTAGGATTAGCAGGAAAAAGCAAAAAATTTCAGAATTGCACCGTGCAATGTGGAGATATTACTGTTTGTGCATTTACAATATTCATTGATTTTTGCCATTGAAAAACATGTTTTTCATATACCAGAAATGTTTGAAGCTACTGACTGAATGAAAGGAGCTGGCATCTCACTCTCTTTGAATCTTCTTTATCATGCTAGGATTAACAGGAAAAAGCTAAAAATTTCAGAATTGCACCTTGCAATGTGGAGATATTACTGTTTGTGCATTTACAATATTCATTGATTTTTGCCATTGAAAAACGTCCAGAAATGTTTGAAGCTACTGACTGAATGAAAGGAGCTGGCATCTCACTCTCTTTGAATCTTCTTTATCATGCTAGGATTAACAGGAAAAAGCTAAAAATTTCAGAATTGCACCGTGCAATGTGGAGATATTACTGTTTGTGCATTTACAATATTCATTGATTTTTGCCATTGAAAAACATGTTTTTCATATACCAGAAATGTTTGAAGCTACTGACTGAATGAAAGGAGCTGGCATCTCACTCTCTTTGAATCTTCTTTATCATGCTAGGATTAGCAGGAAAAAGCAAAAAATTTCAGAATTGCACCGTGCAATGTGGAGATATTACTGTTTGTGCATTTACAATATTCATTGATTTTTGCCATTGAAAAACATGTTTTTCATATACCAGAAATGTTTGAAGCTACTGACTGAATGAAAGGAGCTGGCATCTCACTCTCTTTGAATCTTCTTTATCATGCTAGGATTAACAGGAAAAAGCTAAAAATTTCAGAATTGCACCGTGCAATGTGGAGATATTACTGTTTGTGCATTTACAATATTCATTGATTTTTGCCATTGAAAAACATGTTTTTCATATACCAGAAATGTTTGAAGCTACTGACTGAATGAAAGGAGCTGGCATCTCACTCTCTTTGAATCTTCTTTATCATGCTAGGATTAGCAGGAAAAAGCAAAAAATTTCAGAATTGCACCTTGCAATGTTGAGATATTACTGTTTGTGCATTTACAATATTCATTGATTTTTGCCATTGAAAAACATGTTTTTCATATACCAGAAATGTTTGAAGCTACTGACTGAATGAAAGGAGCTGGCATCTCACTCTCTTTGAATCTTCTTTATCATGCTAGGATTAACAGGAAAAAGCAAAAAATTTCAGAATTGCACCTTGCAATGTGGAGATATTACTGTTTGTGCATTTACAATATTCATTGATTTTTGCCATTGAAAAACGTCCAGAAATGTTTGAAGCTACTGACTGAATGAAAGGAGCTGGCATCTCACTCTCTTTGAATCTTCTTTATCATGCTAGGATTAGCAGGAAAAAGCAAAAAATTTCAGAATTGCACCGTGCAATGTGGAGATATTACTGTTTGTGCATTTACAATATTCATTGATTTTTGCCATTGAAAAACATGTTTTTCATATACCAGAAATGTTTGAAGCTACTGACTGAATGAAAGGAGCTGGCATCTCACTCTCTTTGAATCTTCTTTATCATGCTAGGATTAACAGGAAAAAGCAAAAAATTTCAGAATTGCACCTTGCAATGTGGAGATATTACTGTTTGTGCATTTACAATATTCATTGATTTTTGCCATTGAAAAACGTCCAGAAATGTTTGAAGCTACTGACTGAATGAAAGGAGCTGGCATCTCACTCTCTTTGAATCTTCTTTATCATGCTAGGATTTGCAGGAAAAAGCAAAAAATTTCAGAATTGCACCGTGCAATGTGGAGATATTACTGTTTGTGCATTTACAATATTCATTGATTTTTGCCATTGAAAAACATGTTTTTCATATACCAGAAATGTTTGAAGCTACTGACTGAATGAAAGGAGCTGGCATCTCACTCTCTTTGAATCTTCTTTATCATGCTAGGATTAGCAGGAAAAAGCAAAAAATTTCAGAATTGCACCGTGCAATGTGGAGATATTACTGTTTGTGCATTTACAATATTCATTGATTTTTGCCATTGAAAAACAGGTTTTTCATATACCAGAAATGTTTGAAGCTACTGACTGAATGAAAGGAGCTGGCATCTCACTCTCTTTGAATCTTCTTTATCATGCTAGGATTAACAGGAAAAAGCTAAAAATTTCAGAATTGCACCTTGCAATGTGGAGATATTACTGTTTGTGCATTTACAATATTCATTGATTTTTGCCATTGAAAAACATGTTTTTCATATACCAGAAATGTTTGAAGCTACTGACTGAATGAAAGGAGCTGGCATCTCACTCTCTTTGAATCTTCTTTATCATGCTAGGATTAACAGGAAAAAGCAAAAAATTTCAGAATTGCACCTTGCAATGTGGAGATATTACTGTTTGTGCATTTACAATATTCATTGATTTTTGCCATTGAAAAACATGTTTTTCATATACCAGAAATGTTTGAAGCTACTGACTGAATGAAAGGAGCTGGCATCTCACTCTCTTTGAATCTTCTTTATCATGCTAGGATTAGCAGGAAAAAGCTAAAAATTTCAGAATTGCACCGTGCAATGTGGAGATATTACTGTTTGTGCATTTACAATATTCATTGATTTTTGCCATTGAAAATCATGTTTTTCATATACCAGAAATGTTTGAAGCTACTGACTGAATGAAAGGAGCTGGCATCTCACTCTCTTTGAATCTTCTTTATCATGCTAGGATTAACAGGAAAAAGCTAAAAATTTCAGAATTGCACCGTGCAATGTGGAGATATTACTGTTTGTGCATTTACAATATTCATTGATTTTTGCCATTGAAAAACATGTTTTTCATATACCAGAAATGTTTGAAGCTACTGACTGAATGAAAGGAGCTGGCATCTCACTCTCTTTGAATCTTCTTTATCATGCTAGGATTAGCAGGAAAAAGCAAAAAATTTCAGAATTGCACCGTGCAATGTGGAGATATTACTGTTTGTGCATTTACAATATTCATTGATTTTTGCCATTGAAAAACATGTTTTTCATATACCAGAAATGTTTGAAGCTACTGACTGAATGAAAGGAGCTGGCATCTCACTCTCTTTGAATCTTCTTTATCATGCTAGGATTAACAGGAAAAAGCTAAAAATTTCAGAATTGCACCGTGCAATGTGGAGATATTACTGTTTGTGCATTTACAATATTCATTGATTTTTGCCATTGAAAAACATGTTTTTCATATACCAGAAATGTTTGAAGCTACTGGCTGAATGAAAGGAGCTGGCATCTCACTCTCTTTGAATCTTCTTTATCATGCTAGGATTAGCAGGAAAAAGCAAAAAATTTCAGAATTGCACCTTGCAATGTGGAGATATTACTGTTTGTGCATTTACAATATTCATTGATTTTTGCCATTGAAAAACGTCCAGAAATGTTTGAAGCTACTGACTGAATGAAAGGAGCTGGCATCTCACTCTCTTTGAATCTTCTTTATCATGCTAGGATTAACAGGAAAAAGCAAAAAATTTCAGAATTGCACCTTGCAATGTGGAGATATTACTGTTTGTGCATTTACAATATTCATTGATTTTTGCCATTGAAAAACATGTTTTTCATATACCAGAAATGTTTGAAGCTACTGACTGAATGAAAGGAGCTGGCATCTCACTCTCTTTGAATCTTCTTTATCATGCTAGGATTAACAGGAAAAAGCTAAAAATTTCAGAATTGCACCGTGCAATGTGGAGATATTACTGTTTGTGCATTTACAATATTCATTGATTTTTGCCATTGAAAAACATGTTTTTCATATACCAGAAATGTTTGAAGCTACTGACTGAATGAAAGGAGCTGGCATCTCACTCTCTTTGAATCTTCTTTATCATGCTAGGATTAACAGGAAAAAGCTAAAAATTTCAGAATTGCACAGTGCAATGTGGAGATATTACTGTTTGTGCATTTACAATATTCATTGATTTTTGCCATTGAAAAATATGTTTTTCATATACCAGAAATGTTTGAAGCTACTGACTGAATGAAAGGAGCTGGCATCTCACTCTCTTTGAATCTTCTTTATCATGCTAGGATTAGCAGGAAAAAGCAAAAAATTTCAGAATTGCACCTTGCAATGTGGAGATATTACTGTTTGTGCATTTACAATATTCATTGATTTTTGCCATTGAAAAACATGTTTTTCATATACCAGAAATGTTTGAAGCTACTGACTGAATGAAAGGAGCTGGCATCTCACTCTCTTTGAATCTTCTTTATCATGCTAGGATTAGCAGGAAAAAGCAAAAAATTTCAGAATTGCACCGTGCAATGTGGAGATATTACTGTTTGTGCATTTACAATATTCATTGATTTTTGCCATTGAAAAACGTCCAGAAATGTTTGAAGCTACTGACTGAATGAAAGGAGCTGGCATCTCACTCTCTTTGAATCTTCTTTATCATGCTAGGATTAGCAGGAAAAAGCAAAAAATGTCAGAATTGCACCGTGCAATGTGGAGATATTACTGTTTGTGCATTTACAATATTCATTGATTTTTGCCATTGAAAAACATGTTTTTCATATACCAGAAATGTTTGAAGCTACTGACTGAATGAAAGGAGCTGGCATCTCACTCTCTTTGAATCTTCTTTATCATGCTAGGATTAGCAGGAAAAAGCTAAAAATTTCAGAATTGCACCGTGCAATGTGGAGATATTACTGTTTGTGCATTTACAATATTCATTGATTTTTGCCATTGAAAAACATGTTTTTCATATACCAGAAATGTTTGAAGCTACTGACTGAATGAAAGGAGCTGGCATCTCACTCTCTTTGAATCTTCTTTATCATGCTAGGATTAACAGGAAAAAGCTAAAAATTTCAGAATTGCACCTTGCAATGTGGAGATATTACTGTTTGTGCATTTACAATATTCATTGATTTTTGCCATTGAAAAACATGTTTTTCATATACCAGAAATGTTTGAAGCTACTGACTGAATGAAAGGAGCTGGCATCTCACTCTCTTTGAATCTTCTTTATCATGCTAGGATTAGCAGGAAAAAGCTAAAAATTTCAGAATTGCACCGTGCAATGTGGAGATATTACTGTTTGTGCATTTACAATATTCATTGATTTTTGCCATTGAAAAACATGTTTTTCATATACCAGAAATGTTTGAAGCTACTGACTGAATGAAAGGAGCTGGCATCTCACTCTCTTTGAATCTTCTTTATCATGCTAGGATTAGCAGGAAAAAGCAAAAAATTTCAGAATTGCACCTTGCAATGTGGAGATATTACTGTTTGTGCATTTACAATATTCATTGATTTTTGCCATTGAAAAACATGTTTTTCATATACCAGAAATGTTTGAAGCTACTGACTGAATGAAAGGAGCTGGCATCTCACTCTCTTTGAATCTTCTTTATCATGCTAGGATTAGCAGGAAAAAGCAAAAAATTTCAGAATTGCACCGTGCAATGTGGAGATATTACTGTTTGTGCATTTACAATATTCATTGATTTTTGCCATTGAAAAACATGTTTTTCATATACCAGAAATGTTTGAAGCTACTGACTGAATGAAAGGAGCTGGCATCTCACTCTCTTTGAATCTTCTTTATCATGCTAGGATTAACAGGAAAAAGCTAAAAATTTCAGAATTGCACCGTGCAATGTGGAGATATTACTGTTTGTGCATTTACAATATTCATTGATTTTTGCCATTGAAAAACGTCCAGAAATGTTTGAAGCTACTGACTGAATGAAAGGAGCTGGCATCTCACTCTCTTTGAATCTTCTTTATCATGCTAGGATTAACAGGAAAAAGCTAAAAATTTCAGAATTGCACCTTGCAATGTGGAGATATTACTGTTTGTGCATTTACAATATTCATTGATTTTTGCCATTGAAAAACATGTTTTTCATATACCAGAAATGTTTGAAGCTACTGACTGAATGAAAGGAGCTGGCATCTCACTCTCTTTGAATCTTCTTTATCATGCTAGGATTAGCAGGAAAAAGCAAAAAATTTCAGAATTGCACCTTGCAATGTGGAGATATTACTGTTTGTGCATTTACAATATTCATTGATTTTTGCAATTGAAAAATGTCCAGAAATGTTTGAAGCTACTGACTGAATGAAAGGAGCTGGCATCTCACTCTCTTTGAATCTTCTTTATCATGCTAGGATTAACAGGAAAAAGCTAAAAATTTCAGAATTGCACCTTGCAATGTGGAGATATTACTGTTTGTGCATTTACAATATTCATTGATTTTTGCCATTGAAAAACATGTTTTTCATATACCAGAAATGTTTGAAGCTACTGACTGAATGAAAGGAGCTGGCATCTCACTCTCTTTGAATCTTCTTTATCATGCTAGGATTAGCAGGAAAAAGCAAAAAATTTCAGAATTGCACCGTGCAATGTGGAGATATTACTGTTTGTGCATTTACAATATTCATTGATTTTTGCCATTGAAAAACATGTTTTTCATATACCAGAAATGTTTGAAGCTACTGACTGAATGAAAGGAGCTGGCATCTCACTCTCTTTGAATCTTCTTTATCATGCTAGGATTAGCAGGAAAAAGCAAAAAATTTCAGAATTGCACCTTGCAATGTGGAGATATTACTGTTTGTGCATTTACAATATTCATTGATTTTTGCCATTGAAAAACATGTTTTTCATATACCAGAAATGTTTGAAGCTACTGACTGAATGAAAGGAGCTGGCATCTCACTCTCTTTGAATCTTCTTTATCATGCTAGGATTAACAGGAAAAAGCTAAAAATTTCAGAATTGCACCGTGCAATGTGGAGATATTACTGTTTGTGCATTTACAATATTCATTGATTTTTGCCATTGAAAAACGTCCAGAAATGTTTGAAGCTACTGACTGAATGAAAGGAGCTGGCATCTCACTCTCTTTGAATCTTCTTTATCATGCTAGGATTAGCAGGAAAAAGCAAAAAATTTCAGAATTGCACCTTGCAATGTGGAGATATTACTGTTTGTGCATTTACAATATTCATTGATTTTTGCCATTGAAAAACATGTTTTTCATATACCAGAAATGTTTGAAGCTACTGACTGAATGAAAGGAGCTGGCATCTCACTCTCTTTGAATCTTCTTTATCATGCTAGGATTGACAGGAAAAAGCAAAAAATTTCAGAATTGCACCGTGCAATGTGGAGATATTACTGTTTGTGCATTTACAATATTCATTGATTTTTGCCATTGAAAAACGTCCAGAAATGTTTGAAGCTACTGACTGAATGAAAGGAGCTGGCATCTCACTCTCTTTGAATCTTCTTTATCATGCTAGGATTAGCAGGAAAAAGCTAAAAATTTCAGAATTGCACCTTGCAATGTGGAGATATTACTGTTTGTGCATTTACAATATTCATTGATTTTTGCCATTGAAAAACATGTTTTTCATATACCAGAAATGTTTGAAGCTACTGACTGAATGAAAGGAGCTGGCATCTCACTCTCTTTGAATCTTCTTTATCATGCTAGGATTAGCAGGAAAAAGCTAAAAATTTCAGAATTGCACCGTGCAATGTGGAGATATTACTGTTTGTGCATTTACAATATTCATTGATTTTTGCCATTGAAAAACATGTTTTTCATATACCAGAAATGTTTGAAGCTACTGACTGAATGAAAGGAGCTGGCATCTCACTCTCTTTGAATCTTCTTTATCATGTTAGGATTAACAGGAAAAAGCTAAAAATTTCAGAATTGCACCGTGCAATGTGGAGATATTACTGTTTGTGCATTTACAATATTCATTGATTTTTGCCATTGAAAAACGTCCAGAAATGTTTGAAGCTACTGACTGAATGAAAGGAGCTGGCATCTCACTCTCTTTGAATCTTCTTTATCATGCTAGGATTAGCAGGAAAAAGCAAAAAATTTCAGAATTGCACCGTGCAATGTGGAGATATTACTGTTTGTGCATTTACAATATTCATTGATTTTTGCCATTGAAAAACATGTTTTTCATATACCAGAAATGTTTGAAGCTACTGACTGAATGAAAGGAGCTGGCATCTCACTCTCTTTGAATCTTCTTTATCATGCTAGGATTAACAGGAAAAAGCTAAAAATTTCAGAATTGCACCGTGCAATGTGGAGATATTACTGTTTGTGCATTTACAATATTCATTGATTTTTGCCATTGAAAAACGTCCAGAAATGTTTGAAGCTACTGACTGAATGAAAGGAGCTGGCATCTCACTCTCTTTGAATCTTCTTTATCATGCTAGGATTAACAGGAAAAAGCTAAAAATTTCAGAATTGCACCTTGCAATGTGGAGATATTACTGTTTGTGCATTTACAATATTCATTGATTTTTGCCATTGAAAAACATGTTTTTCATATACCAGAAATGTTTGAAGCTACTGACTGAATGAAAGGAGCTGGCATCTCACTCTCTTTGAATCTTCTTTATCATGCTAGGATTAGCAGGAAAAAGCAAAAAATTTCAGAATTGCACCTTGCAATGTGGAGATATTACTGTTTGTGCATTTACAATATTCATTGATTTTTGCCATTGAAAAACGTCCAGAAATGTTTGAAGCTACTGACTGAATGAAAGGAGCTGGCATCTCACTCTCTTTGAATCTTCTTTATCATGCTAGGATTAACAGGAAAAAGCTAAAAATTTCAGAATTGCACCGTGCAATGTGGAGATATTACTGTTTGTGCATTTACAATATTCATTGATTTTTGCCATTGAAAAACATGTTTTTCATATACCAGAAATGTTTGAAGCTACTGACTGAATGAAAGGAGCTGGCATCTCACTCTCTTTGAATCTTCTTTATCATGCTAGGATTAGCAGGAAAAAGCAAAAAATTTCAGAATTGCACCGTGCAATGTGGAGATATTACTGTTTGTGCATTTACAATATTCATTGATTTTTGCCATTGAAAAACATGTTTTTCATATACCAGAAATGTTTGAAGCTACTGACTGAATGAAAGGAGCTGGCATCTCACTCTCTTTGAATCTTCTTTATCATGCTAGGATTAACAGGAAAAAGCTAAAAATTTCAGAATTGCACCTTGCAATGTGGAGATATTACTGTTTGTGCATTTACAATATTCATTGATTTTTGCCATTGAAAAACATGTTTTTCATATACCAGAAATGTTTGAAGCTACTGACTGAATGAAAGGAGCTGGCATCTCACTCTCTTTGAATCTTCTTTATCATGCTAGGCTTAACAGGAAAAAGCTAAAAATTTCAGAATTGCACCTTGCAATGTGGAGATATTACTGTTTGTGCATTTACAATATTCATTGATTTTTGCCATTGAAAAACATGTTTTTCATATACCAGAAATGTTTGAAGCTACTGACTGAATGAAAGGAGCTGGCATCTCACTCTCTTTGAATCTTCTTTATCATGCTAGGATTAGCAGGAAAAAGCAAAAAATTTCAGAATTGCACCGTGCAATGTGGAGATATTACTGTTTGTGCATTTACAATATTCATTGATTTTTGCCATTGAAAAACATGTTTTTCATATACCAGAAATGTTTGAAGCTACTGACTGAATGAAAGGAGCTGGCATCTCACTCTCTTTGAATCTTCTTTATCATGCTAGGATTAACAGGAAAAAGCTAAAAATTTCAGAATTGCACCTTGCAATGTGGAGATATTACTGTTTGTGCATTTACAATATTCATTGATTTTTGCCATTGAAAAACATGTTTTTCATATACCAGAAATGTTTGAAGCTACTGACTGAATGAAAGGAGCTGGCATCTCACTCTCTTTGAATCTTCTTTATCATGCTAGGATTAACAGGAAAAAGCAAAAAATTTCAGAATTGCACCTTGCAATATGGAGATATTACTGTTTGTGCATTTACAATATTCATTGATTTTTGCCATTGAAAAACATGTTTTTCATATACCAGAAATGTTTGAAGCTACTGACTGAATGAAAGGAGCTGGCATCTCACTCTCTTTGAATCTTCTTTATCATGCTAGGATTAGCAGGAAAAAGCTAAAAATTTCAGAATTGCACCGTGCAATGTGGAGATATTACTGTTTGTGCATTTACAATATTCATTGATTTTTGCCATTGAAAAACATGTTTTTCATATACCAGAAATGTTTGAAGCTACTGACTGAATGAAA
Source organism: Phyllobates terribilis (assembly GCF_046119375.1). Classification (NCBI taxonomy): domain Eukaryota; kingdom Metazoa; phylum Chordata; class Amphibia; order Anura; family Dendrobatidae; genus Phyllobates; species Phyllobates terribilis. Next base: position 24,499 of record NW_027367246.1, on the reverse strand, counting down.
GGAGCTGGCATCTCACTCTCTTTGAATCTTCTTTATCATGCTAGGATTAACAGGAAAAAGCTAAAAATTTCAGAATTGCACCGTGCAATGTGGAGATATTACTGTTTGTGCATTTACAATATTCATTGATTTTTGCCATTGAAAAACGTCCAGAAATGTTTGAAGCTACTGACTGAATGAAAGGAGCTGGCATCTCACTCTCTTTGAATCTTCTTTATCATGCTAGGATTAACAGGAAAAAGCTAAAAATTTCAGAATTGCACCTTGCAATGTTGAGATATTACTGTTTGTGCATTTACAATATTCATTGATTTTTGCCATTGAAAAACATGTTTTTCATATACCAGAAATGTTTGAAGCTACTGACTGAATGAAAGGAGCTGGCATCTCACTCTCTTTGAATCTTCTTTATCATGCTAGGATTAGCAGGAAAAAGCAAAAAATTTCAGAATTGCACCTTGCAATGTGGAGATATTACTGTTTGTGCATTTACAATATTCATTGATTTTTGCCATTGAAAAACATGTTTTTCATATACCAGAAATGTTTGAAGCTACTGACTGAATGAAAGGAGCTGGCATCTCACTCTCTTTGAATCTTCTTTATCATGCTAGGATTAACAGGAAAAAGCTAAAAATTTCAGAATTGCACCTTGCAATGTGGAGATATTACTGTTTGTGCATTTACAATATTCATTGATTTTTGCCATTGAAAAACATGTTTTTCATATACCAGAAATGTTTGAAGCTACTGACTGAATGAAAGGAGCTGGCATCTCACTCTCTTTGAATCTTCTTTATCATGCTAGGATTAACAGGAAAAAGCAAAAAATTTCAGAATTGCACCGTGCAATGTGGAGATATTACTGTTTGTGCATTTACAATATTCATTGATTTTTGCCATTGAAAAACGTCCAGAAATGTTTGAAGCTACTGACTGAAAGAAAGGAGCTGGCATCTCACTCTCTTTGAATCTTCTTTATCATGCTAGGATTAGCAGGAAAAAGCAAAAAATTTCAGAATTGCACCGTGCAATGTGGAGATATTACTGTTTGTGCATTTACAATATTCATTGATTTTTGCCATTGAAAAACATGTTTTTCATATACCAGAAATGTTTGAAGCTACTGACTGAATGAAAGGAGCTGGCATCTCACTCTCTTTGAATCTTCTTTATCATGCTAGGATTAACAGGAAAAAGCTAAAAATTTCAGAATTGCACCGTGCAATGTGGAGATATTACTGTTTGTGCATTTACAATATTCATTGATTTTTGCCATTGAAAAACATGTTTTTCATATACCAGAAATGTTTGAAGCTACTGACTGAATGAAAGGAGCTGGCATCTCACTCTCTTTGAATCTTCTTTATCATGCTAGGATTAACAGGAAAAAGCTAAAAATTTCAGAATTGCACCTTGCAATGTGGAGATATTACTGTTTGTGCATTTACAATATTCATTGATTTTTGCCATTGAAAAACATGTTTTTCATATACCAGAAATGTTTGAAGCTACTGACTGAATGAAAGGAGCTGGCATCTCACTCTCTTTGAATCTTCTTTATCATGCTAGGATTAGCAGGAAAAAGCAAAAAATTTCAGAATTGCACCGTGCAATGTGGAGATATTACTGTTTGTGCATTTACAATATTCATTGATTTTTGCCATTGAAAAACATGTTTTTCATATACCAGAAATGTTTGAAGCTACTGACTGAATGAAAGGAGCTGGCATCTCACTCTCTTTGAATCTTCTTTATCATGCTAGGATTAGCAGGAAAAAGCTAAAAATTTCAGAATTGCACCGTGCAATGTGGAGATATTACTGTTTGTGCATTTACAATATTCATTGATTTTTGCCATTGAAAAACATGTTTTTCATATACCAGAAATGTTTGAAGCTACTGACTGAATGAAAGGAGCTGGCATCTCACTCTCTTTGAATCTTCTTTACCATGCTAGGATTAACAGGAAAAAGCTAAAAATTTCAGAATTGCACCTTGCAATGTGGAGATATTACTGTTTGTGCATTTACAATATTCATTGATTTTTGCCATTGAAAAACATGTTTTTCATATACCAGAAATGTTTGAAGCTACTGACTGAATGAAAGGAGCTGGCATCTCACTCTCTTTGAATCTTCTTTATCATGCTAGGATTAGCAGGAAAAAGCAAAAAATTTCAGAATTGCACCGTGCAATGTGGAGATATTACTGTTTGTGCATTTACAATATTCATTGATTTTTGCCATTGAAAAACGTCCAGAAATGTTTGAAGCTACTGACTGAATGAAAGGAGCTGGCATCTCACTCTCTTTGAATCTTCTTTATCATGCTAGGATTAGCAGGAAAAAGCAAAAAATTTCAGAATTGCACCGTGCAATGTGGAGATATTACTGTTTGTGCATTTACAATATTCATTGATTTTTGCCATTGAAAAACATGTTTTTCATATACCAGAAATGTTTGAAGCTACTGACTGAATGAAAGGAGCTGGCATCTCACTCTCTTTGAATCTTCTTTATCATGCTAGGATTAGCAGGAAAAAGCAAAAAATTTCAGAATTGCACCTTGCAATGTGGAGATATTACTGTTTGTGCATTTACAATATTCATTGATTTTTGCCATTGAAAAACATGTTTTTCATATACCAGAAATGTTTGAAGCTACTGACTGAATGAAAGGAGCTGGCATCTCACTCTCTTTGAATCTTCTTTATCATGCTAGGATTAACAGGAAAAAGCTAAAAATTTCAGAATTGCACCGTGCAATGTGGAGATATTACTGTTTGTGCATTTACAATATTCATTGATTTTTGCCATTGAAAAACGTCCAGAAATGTTTGAAGCTACTGACTGAATGAAAGGAGCTGGCATCTCACTCTCTTTGAATCTTCTTTATCATGCTAGGATTAACAGGAAAAAGCTAAAAATTTCAGAATTGCACCTTGCAATGTGGAGATATTACTGTTTGTGCATTTACAATATTCATTGATTTTTGCCATTGAAAAACATGTTTTTCATATACCAGAAATGTTTGAAGCTACTGACTGAATGAAAGGAGCTGGCATCTCACTCTCTTTGAATCTTCTTTATCATGCTAGGATTAGCAGGAAAAAGCAAAAAATTTCAGAATTGCACCGTGCAATGTGGAGATATTACTGTTTGTGCATTTACAATATTCATTGATTTTTGCCATTGAAAAACATGTTTTTCATATACCAGAAATGTTTGAAGCTACTGACTGAATGAAAGGAGCTGGCATCTCACTCTCTTTGAATCTTCTTTATCATGCTAGGATTAACAGGAAAAAGCTAAAAATTTCAGAATTGCACCTTGCAATGTGGAGATATTACTGTTTGTGCATTTACAATATTCATTGATTTTTGCCATTGAAAAACATGTTTTTCATATACCAGAAATGTTTGAAGCTACTGACTGAATGAAAGGAGCTGGCATCTCACTCTCTTTGAATCTTCTTTATCATGCTAGGATTAACAGGAAAAAGCTAAAAATTTCAGAATTGCACCTTGCAATGTGGAGATATTACTGTTTGTGCATTTACAATATTCATTGATTTTTGCCATTGAAAAACGTTTTTCATATACCAGAAATGTTTGAAGCTACTGACTGAATGAAAGGAGCTGGCATCTCACTCTCTTTGAATCTTCTTTATCATGCTAGGATTAACAGGAAAAAGCTAAAAATTTCAGAATTGCACCGTGCAATGTGGAGATATTACTGTTTGTGCATTTACAATATTCATTGATTTTTGCCATTGAAAAACATGTTTTTCATATACCAGAAATGTTTGAAGCTACTGACTGAATGAAAGGAGCTGGCATCTCACTCTCTTTGAATCTTCTTTATCATGCTAGGATTAACAGGAAAAAGCTAAAAATTTCAGAATTGCACCTTGCAATGTGGAGATATTACTGTTTGTGCATTTACAATATTCATTGATTTTTGCCATTGAAAAACATGTTTTTCATATACCAGAAATGTTTGAAGCTACTGACTGAATGAAAGGAGCTGGCATCTCACTCTCTTTGAATCTTCTTTATCATGCTAGGATTAGCAGGAAAAAGCAAAAAATTTCAGAATTGCACCGTGCAATGTGGAGATATTACTGTTTGTGCATTTACAATATTCATTGATTTTTGCCATTGAAAAACGTCCAGAAATGTTTGAAGCTACTGACTGAATGAAAGGAGCTGGCATCTCACTCTCTTTGAATCTTCTTTATCATGCTAGGATTAGCAGGAAAAAGCAAAAAATTTCAGAATTGCACCGTGCAATGTGGAGATATTACTGTTTGTGCATTTACAATATTCATTGATTTTTGCCATTGAAAAACATGTTTTTCATATACCAGAAATGTTTGAAGCTACTGACTGAATGAAAGGAGCTGGCATCTCACTCTCTTTGAATCTTCTTTATCATGCTAGGATTAGCAGGAAAAAGCAAAAAATTTCAGAATTGCACCTTGCAATGTGGAGATATTACTGTTTGTGCATTTACAATATTCATTGATTTTTGCCATTGAAAAACATGTTTTTCATATACCAGAAATGTTTGAAGCTACTGACTGAATGAAAGGAGCTGGCATCTCACTCTCTTTGAATCTTCTTTATCATGCTAGGATTAACAGGAAAAAGCTAAAAATTTCAGAATTGCACCGTGCAATGTGGAGATATTACTGTTTGTGCATTTACAATATTCATTGATTTTTGCCATTGAAAAACGTCCAGAAATGTTTGAAGCTACTGACTGAATGAAAGGAGCTGGCATCTCACTCTCTTTGAATCTTCTTTATCATGCTAGGCTTAACAGGAAAAAGATAAAAATTTCAGAATTGCACCTTGCAATGTGGAGATATTACTGTTTGTGCATTTACAATATTCATTGATTTTTGCCATTGAAAAACATGTTTTTCATATACCAGAAATGTTTGAAGCTACTGACTGAATGAAAGGAGCTGGCATCTCACTCTCTTTGAATCTTCTTTATCATGCTAGGATTAGCAGGAAAAAGCAAAAAATTTCAGAATTGCACCGTGCAATGTGGAGATATTACTGTTTGTGCATTTACAATATTCATTGATTTTTGCCATTGAAAAACATGTTTTTCATATACCAGAAATGTTTGAAGCTACTGACTGAATGAAAGGAGCTGGCATCTCACTCTCTTTGAATCTTCTTTATCATGCTAGGATTAACAGGAAAAAGCTAAAAATTTCAGAATTGCACCTTGCAATGTGGAGATATTACTGTTTGTGCATTTACAATATTCATTGATTTTTGCCATTGAAAAACATGTTTTTCATATACCAGAAATGTTTGAAGCTACTGACTGAATGAAAGGAGCTGGCATCTCACTCTCTTTGAATCTTCTTTATCATGCTAGGATTAACAGGAAAAAGCTAAAAATTTCAGAATTGCACCTTGCAATGTGGAGATATTACTGTTTGTGCATTTACAATATTCATTGATTTTTGCCATTGAAAAACGTTTTTCATATACCAGAAATGTTTGAAGCTACTGACTGAATGAAAGGAGCTGGCATCTCACTCTCTTTGAATCTTCTTTATCATGCTAGGATTAACAGGAAAAAGCTAAAAATTTCAGAATTGCACCTTGCAATGTGGAGATATTACTGTTTGTGCATTTACAATATTCATTGATTTTTGCCATTGAAAAACATGTTTTTCATATACCAGAAATGTTTGAAGCTACTGACTGAATGAAAGGAGCTGGCATCTCACTCTCTTTGAATCTTCTTTATCATGCTAGGATTAGCAGGAAAAAGCAAAAAATTTCAGAATTGCACCGTGCAATGTGGAGATATTACTGTTTGTGCATTTACAATATTCATTGATTTTTGCCATTGAAAAACATGTTTTTCATATACCAGAAATGTTTGAAGCTACTGACTGAATGAAAGGAGCTGGCATCTCACTCTCTTTGAATCTTCTTTATCATGCTAGGATTAGCAGGAAAAAGCAAAAAATTTCAGAATTGCACCGTGCAATGTGGAGATATTACTGTTTGTGCATTTACAATATTCATTGATTTTTGCCATTGAAAAACATGTTTTTCATATACCAGAAATGTTTGAAGCTACTGACTGAATGAAAGGAGCTGGCATCTCACTCTCTTTGAATCTTCTTTATCATGCTAGGATTAGCAGGAAAAAGCAAAAAATTTCAGAATTGCACCTTGCAATGTGGAGATATTACTGTTTGTGCATTTACAATATTCATTGATTTTTGCCATTGAAAAACATGTTTTTCATATACCAGAAATGTTTGAAGCTACTGACTGAATGAAAGGAGCTGGCATCTCACTCTCTTTGAATCTTCTTTATCATGCTAGGATTAACAGGAAAAAGCTAAAAATTTCAGAATTGCACCTTGCAATGTGGAGATATTACTGTTTGTGCATTTACAATATTCATTGATTTTTGCCATTGAAAAACATGTTTTTCATATACCAGAAATGTTTGAAGCTACTGACTGAATGAAAGGAGCTGGCATCTCACTCTCTTTGAATCTTCTTTATCATGCTAGGATTAGCAGGAAAAAGCAAAAAATTTCAGAATTGCACCGTGCAATGTGGAGATATTACTGTTTGTGCATTTACAATATTCATTGATTTTTGCCATTGAAAAACATGTTTTTCATATACCAGAAATGTTTGAAGCTACTGACTGAATGAAAGGAGCTGGCATCTCACTCTCTTTGAATCTTCTTTATCATGCTAGGATTAACAGGAAAAAGCTAAAAATTTCAGAATTGCACCTTGCAATGTGGAGATATTACTGTTTGTGCATTTACAATATTCATTGATTTTTGCCATTGAAAAACATGTTTTTCATATACCAGAAATGTTTGAAGCTACTGACTGAATGAAAGGAGCTGGCATCTCACTCTCTTTGAATCTTCTTTATCATGCTAGGATTAACAGGAAAAAGCAAAAAATTTCAGAATTGCACCGTGCAATGTGGAGATATTACTGTTTGTGCATTTACAATATTCATTGATTTTTGCCATTGAAAAACGTCCAGAAATGTTTGAAGCTACTGACTGAATGAAAGGAGCTGGCATCTCACTCTCTTTGAATCTTCTTTATCATGCTAGGATTAGCAGGAAAAAGCAAAAAATTTCAGAATTGCACCGTGCAATGTGGAGATATTACTGTTTGTGCATTTACAATATTCATTGATTTTTGCCATTGAAAAACATGTTTTTCATATACCAGAAATGTTTGAAGCTACTGACTGAATGAAAGGAGCTGGCATCTCACTCTCTTTGAATCTTCTTTATCATGCTAGGATTAACAGGAAAAAGCAAAAAATTTCAGAATTGCACCGTGCAATGTGGAGATATTACTGTTTGTGCATTTACAATATTCATTGATTTTTGCCATTGAAAAACGTCCAGAAATGTTTGAAGCTACTGACTGAATGAAAGGAGCTGGCATCTCACTCTCTTTGAATCTTCTTTATCATGCTAGGATTAGCAGGAAAAAGCTAAAAATTTCAGAATTGCACCGTGCAATGTGGAGATATTACTGTTTGTGCATTTACAATATTCATTGATTTTTGCCATTGAAAAACATGTTTTTCATATACCAGAAATGTTTGAAGCTACTGACTGAATGAAAGGAGCTGGCATCTCACTCTCTTTGAATCTTCTTTATCATGCTAGGATTAACAGGAAAAAGCTAAAAATTTCAGAATTGCACCTTGCAATGTGGAGATATTACTGTTTGTGCATTTACAATATTCATTGATTTTTGCCATTGAAAAACGTTCAGAAATGTTTGAAGCTACTGACTGAATGAAAGGAGCTGGCATCTCACTCTCTTTGAATCTTCTTTATCATGCTAGGATTAACAGGAAAAAGCAAAAAATTTCAGAATTGCACCTTGCAATGTGGAGATATTACTGTTTGTGCATTTACAATATTCATTGATTTTTGCCATTGAAAAACGTCCAGAAATGTTTGAAGCTACTGACTGAATGAAAGGAGCTGGCATCTCACTCTCTTTGAATCTTCTTTATCATGCTAGGATTAGCAGGAAAAAGCAAAAAATTTCAGAATTGCACCGTGCAATGTGGAGATATTACTGTTTGTGCATTTACAATATTCATTGATTTTTGCCATTGAAAAACATGTTTTTCATATACCAGAAATGTTTGAAGCTACTGACTGAATGAAAGGAGCTGGCATCTCACTCTCTTTGAATCTTCTTTATCATGCTAGGATTAACAGGAAAAAGCAAAAAATTTCAGAATTGCACCTTGCAATGTGGAGATATTACTGTTTGTGCATTTACAATATTCATTGATTTTTGCCATTGAAAAACATGTTTTTCATATACCAGAAATGTTTGAAGCTACTGACTGAATGAAAGGAGCTGGCATCTCACTCTCTTTGAATCTTCTTTATCATGCTAGGATTAACAGGAAAAAGCAAAAAATTTCAGAATTGCACCGTGCAATGTGGAGATATTACTGTTTGTGCATTTACAATATTCATTGATTTTTGCCATTGAAAAACGTCCAGAAATGTTTGAAGCTACTGACTGAATGAAAGGAGCTGGCATCTCACTCTCTTTGAATCTTCTTTATCATGCTAGGATTAGCAGGAAAAAGCAAAAAATTTCAGAATTGCACCGTGCAATGTGGAGATATTACTGTTTGTGCATTTACAATATTCATTGATTTTTGCCATTGAAAAACATGTTTTTCATATACCAGAAATGTTTGAAGCTACTGACTGAATGAAAGGAGCTGGCATCTCACTCTCTTTGAATCTTCTTTATCATGCTAGGATTAACAGGAAAAAGCAAAAAATTTCAGAATTGCACCGTGCAATGTGGAGATATTACTGTTTGTGCATTTACAATATTCATTGATTTTTGCCATTGAAAAACATGTTTTTCATATACCAGAAATGTTTGAAGCTACTGACTGAATGAAAGGAGCTGGCATCTCACTCTCTTTGAATCTTCTTTATCATGCTAGGATTAGCAGGAAAAAGCAAAAAATTTCAGAATTGCACCTTGCAATGTGGAGATATTACTGTTTGTGCATTTACAATATTCATTGATTTTTGCCATTGAAAAACATGTTTTTCATATACCAGAAATGTTTGAAGCTACTGACTGAATGAAAGGAGCTGGCATCTCACTCTCTTTGAATCTTCTTTATCATGCTAGGATTAACAGGAAAAAGCAAAAAATTTCAGAATTGCACCGTGCAATGTGGAGATATTACTGTTTGTGCATTTACAATATTCATTGATTTTTGCCATTGAAAAACATGTTTTTCATATACCAGAAATGTTTGAAGCTACTGACTGAATGAAAGGAGCTGGCATCTCACTCTCTTTGAATCTTCTTTATCATGCTAGGATTAACAGGAAAAAGCTAAAAATTTCAGAATTGCACCTTGCAATGTGGAGATATTACTGTTTGTGCATTTACAATATTCATTGATTTTTGCCATTGAAAAACATGTTTTTCATATACCAGAAATGTTTGAAGCTACTGACTGAATGAAAGGAGCTGGCATCTCACTCTCTTTGAATCTTCTTTATCATGCTAGGATTAACAGGAAAAAGCTAAAAATTTCAGAATTGCACCGTGCAATGTGGAGATATTACTGTTTGTGCATTTACAATATTCATTGATTTTTGCCATTGAAAAACATGTTTTTCATATACCAGAAATGTTTGAAGCTACTGACTGAATGAAAGGAGCTGGCATCTCACTCTCTTTGAATCTTCTTTATCATGCTAGGATTAACAGGAAAAAGCTAAAAATTTCAGAATTGCACCTTGCAATGTGGAGATATTACTGTTTGTGCATTTACAATATTCATTGATTTTTGCCATTGAAAAACATGTTTTTCATATACCAGAAATGTTTGAAGCTACTGACTGAATGAAAGGAGCTGGCATCTCACTCTCTTTGAATCTTCTTTATCATGCTAGGATTAGCAGGAAAAAGCAAAAAATTTCAGAATTGCACCGTGCAATGTGGAGATATTACTGTTTGTGCATTTACAATATTCATTGATTTTTGCCATTGAAAAACATGTTTTTCATATACCAGAAATGTTTGAAGCTACTGACTGAATGAAAGGAGCTGGCATCTCACTCTCTTTGAATCTTCTTTATCATGCTAGGATTAGCAGGAAAAAGCTAAAAATTTCAGAATTGCACCTTGCAATGTGGAGATATTACTGTTTGTGCATTTACAATATTCATTGATTTTTGCCATTGAAAAACATGTTTTTCATATACCAGAAATGTTTGAAGCTACTGACTGAATGAAAGGAGCTGGCATCTCACTCTCTTTGAATCTTCTTTATCATGCTAGGATTAACAGGAAAAAGCTAAAAATTTCAGAATTGCACCTTGCAATGTGGAGATATTACTGTTTGTGCATTTACAATATTCATTGATTTTTGCCATTGAAAAACATGTTTTTCATATACCAGAAATGTTTGAAGCTACTGACTGAATGAAAGGAGCTGGCATCTCACTCTCTTTGAATCTTCTTTATCATGCTAGGATTAGCAGGAAAAAGCTAAAAATTTCAGAATTGCACCGTGCAATGTGGAGATATTACTGTTTGTGCATTTACAATATTCATTGATTTTTGCCATTGAAAAACATGTTTTTCATATACCAGAAATGTTTGAAGCTACTGACTGAATGAAAGGAGCTGGCATCTCACTCTCTTTGAATCTTCTTTATCATGCTAGGATTAACAGGAAAAAGCTAAAAATTTCAGAATTGCACCTTGCAATGTGGAGATATTACTGTTTGTGCATTTACAATATTCATTGATTTTTGCCATTGAAAAACATGTTTTTCATATACCAGAAATGTTTGAAGCTACTGACTGAATGAAAGGAGCTGGCATCTCACTCTCTTTGAATCTTCTTTATCATGCTAGGATTAGCAGGAAAAAGCAAAAAATTTCAGAATTGCACCGTGCAATGTGGAGATATTACTGTTTGTGCATTTACAATATTCATTGATTTTTGCCATTGAAAAATGTCCAGAAATGTTTGAAGCTACTGACTGAATGAAAGGAGCTGGCATCTCACTCTCTTTGAATCTTCTTTATCATGCTAGGATTAGCAGGAAAAAGCAAAAAATTTCAGAATTGCACCGTGCAATGTGGAGATATTACTGTTTGTGCATTTACAATATTCATTGATTTTTGCCATTGAAAAACATGTTTTTCATATACCAGAAATGTTTGAAGCTACTGACTGAATGAAAGGAGCTGGCATCTCACTCTCTTTGAATCTTCTTTATCATGCTAGGATTAGCAGGAAAAAGCAAAAAATTTCAGAATTGCACCTTGCAATGTGGAGATATTACTGTTTGTGCATTTACAATATTCATTGATTTTTGCCATTGAAAAACATGTTTTTCATATACCAGAAATGTTTGAAGCTACTGACTGAATGAAAGGAGCTGGCATCTCACTCTCTTTGAATCTTCTTTATCATGCTAGGATTAACAGGAAAAAGCTAAAAATTTCAGAATTGCACCGTGCAATGTGGAGATATTACTGTTTGTGCATTTACAATATTCATTGATTTTTGCCATTGAAAAACATGTTTTTCATATACCAGAAATGTTTGAAGCTACTGACTGAATGAAAGGAGCTGGCATCTCACTCTCTTTGAATCTTCTTTATCATGCTAGGATTAACAGGAAAAAGCTAAAAATTTCAGAATTGCACCGTGCAATGTGGAGATATTACTGTTTGTGCATTTACAATATTCATTGATTTTTGCCATTGAAAAACATGTTTTTCATATACCAGAAATGTTTGAAGCTACTGACTGAATGAAAGGAGCTGGCATCTCACTCTCTTTGAATCTTCTTTATCATGCTAGGATTAGCAGGAAAAAGCTAAAAATTTCAGAATTGCACCTTGCAATGTGGAGATATTACTGTTTGTGCATTTACAATATTCATTGATTTTTGCCATTGAAAAACGTCCAGAAATGTTTGAAGCTACTGACTGAATGAAAGGAGCTGGCATCTCACTCTCTTTGAATCTTCTTTATCATGCTAGGATTAACAGGAAAAAGCAAAAAATTTCAGAATTGCACCTTGCAATGTGGAGATATTACTGTTTGTGCATTTACAATATTCATTGATTTTTGCCATTGAAAAACATGTTTTTCATATACCAGAAATGTTTGAAGCTACTGACTGAATGAAAGGAGCTGGCATCTCACTCTCTTTGAATCTTCTTTATCATGCTAGGATTAGCAGGAAAAAGCAAAAAATTTCAGAATTGCACCGTGCAATGTGGAGATATTACTGTTTGTGCATTTACAATATTCATTGATTTTTGCCATTGAAAAACATGTTTTTCATATACCAGAAATGTTTGAAGCTACTGACTGAATGAAAGGAGCTGGCATCTCACTCTCTTTCAATCTTCTTTATCATGCTAGGATTAACAGGAAAAAGCTAAAAATTTCAGAATTGCACCTTGCAATGTGGAGATATTACTGTTTGTGCATTTACAATATTCATTGATTTTTGCCATTGAAAAACGTCCAGAAATGTTTGAAGCTACTGACTGAATGAAAGGAGCTGGCATCTCACTCTCTTTGAATCTTCTTTATCATGCTAGGATTAACAGGAAAAAGCTAAAAATTTCAGAATTGCACCGTGCAATGTGGAGATATTACTGTTTGTGCATTAACAATATTCATTGATTTTTGCCATTGAAAAACATGTTTTTCATATACCAGAAATGTTTGAAGCTACTGACTGAATGAAAGGAGCTGGCATCTCACTCTCTTTGAATCTTCTTTATCATGCTAGGATTAGCAGGAAAAAGCTAAAAATTTCAGAATTGCACCTTGCAATGTGGAGATATTACTGTTTGTGCATTTACAATATTCATTGATTTTTGCCATTGAAAAACGTCCAGAAATGTTTGAAGCTACTGACTGAATGAAAGGAGCTGGCATCTCACTCTCTTTGAATCTTCTTTATCATGCTAGGATTAACAGGAAAAAGCTAAAAATTTCAGAATTGCACCTTGCAATGTGGAGATATTACTGTTTGTGCATTTACAATATTCATTGATTTTTGCCATTGAAAAACATGTTTTTCATATACCAGAAATGTTTGAAGCTACTGACTGAATGAAAGGAGCTGGCATCTCACTCTCTTTGAATCTTCTTTATCATGCTAGGATTAGCAGGAAAAAGCAAAAAATTTCAGAATTGCACCGTGCAATGTGGAGATATTACTGTTTGTGCATTTACAATATTCATTGATTTTTGCCATTGAAAAACATGTTTTTCATATACCAGAAATGTTTGAAGCTACTGACTGAATGAAAGGAGCTGGCATCTCACTCTCTTTGAATCTTCTTTATCATGCTAGGATTAACAGGAAAAAGCTAAAAATTTCAGAATTGCACCTTGCAATGTGGAGATATTACTGTTTGTGCATTTACAATATTCATTGATTTTTGCCATTGAAAAACGTCCAGAAATGTTTGAAGCTACTGACTGAATGAAAGGAGCTGGCATCTCACTCTCTTTGAATCTTCTTTATCATGCTAGGATTAACAGGAAAAAGCTAAAAATTTCAGAATTGCACCGTGCAATGTGGAGATATTACTGTTTGTGCATTTACAATATTCATTGATTTTTGCCATTGAAAAACATGTTTTTCATATACCAGAAATGTTTGAAGCTACTGACTGAATGAAAGGAGCTGGCATCTCACTCTCTTTGAATCTTCTTTATCATGCTAGGATTAACAGGAAAAAGCTAAAAATTTCAGAATTGCACCGTGCAATGTGGAGATATTACTGTTTGTGCATTTACAATATTCATTGATTTTTGCCATTGAAAAACATGTTTTTCATATACCAGAAATGTTTGAAGCTACTGACTGAATGAAAGGAGCTGGCATCTCACTCTCTTTGAATCTTCTTTATCATGCTAGGATTAGCAGGAAAAAGCAAAAAATTTCAGAATTGCACCTTGCAATGTTGAGATATTACTGTTTGTGCATTTACAATATTCATTGATTTTTGCCATTGAAAAACATGTTTTTCATATACCAGAAATGTTTGAAGCTACTGACTGAATGAAAGGAGCTGGCATCTCACTCTCTTTGAATCTTCTTTATCATGCTAGGATTAACAGGAAAAAGCAAAAAATTTCAGAATTGCACCTTGCAATGTGGAGATATTACTGTTTGTGCATTTACAATATTCATTGATTTTTGCCATTGAAAAACGTCCAGAAATGTTTGAAGCTACTGACTGAATGAAAGGAGCTGGCATCTCACTCTCTTTGAATCTTCTTTATCATGCTAGGATTAGCAGGAAAAAGCAAAAAATTTCAGAATTGCACCGTGCAATGTGGAGATATTACTGTTTGTGCATTTACAATATTCATTGATTTTTGCCATTGAAAAACATGTTTTTCATATACCAGAAATGTTTGAAGCTACTGACTGAATGAAAGGAGCTGGCATCTCACTCTCTTTGAATCTTCTTTATCATGCTAGGATTAACAGGAAAAAGCTAAAAATTTCAGAATTGCACCTTGCAATGTGGAGATATTACTGTTTGTGCATTTACAATATTCATTGATTTTTGCCATTGAAAAACATGTTTTTCATATACCAGAAATGTTTGAAGCTACTGACTGAATGAAAGGAGCTGGCATCTCACTCTCTTTGAATCTTCTTTATCATGCTAGGATTAGCAGGAAAAAGCAAAAAATTTCAGAATTGCACCGTGCAATGTGGAGATATTACTGTTTGTGCATTTACAATATTCATTGATTTTTGCCATTGAAAAACATGTTTTTCATATACCAGAAATGTTTGAAGCTACTGACTGAATGAAAGGAGCTGGCATCTCACTCTCTTTGAATCTTCTTTATCATGCTAGGATTAACAGGAAAAAGCTAAAAATTTCAGAATTGCACCTTGCAATGTGGAGATATTACTGTTTGTGCATTTACAATATTCATTGATTTTTGCCATTGAAAAACATGTTTTTCATATACCAGAAATGTTTGAAGCTACTGACTGAATGAAAGGAGCTGGCATCTCACTCTCTTTGAATCTTCTTTATCATGCTAGGATTAACAGGAAAAAGCAAAAAATTTCAGAATTGCACCTTGCAATGTGGAGATATTACTGTTTGTGCATTTACAATATTCATTGATTTTTGCCATTGAAAAACATGTTTTTCATATACCAGAAATGTTTGAAGCTACTGACTGAATGAAAGGAGCTGGCATCTCACTCTCTTTGAATCTTCTTTATCATGCTAGGATTAGCAGGAAAAAGCTAAAAATTTCAGAATTGCACCGTGCAATGTGGAGATATTACTGTTTGTGCATTTACAATATTCATTGATTTTTGCCATTGAAAAACATGTTTTTCATATACCAGAAATGTTTGAAGCTACTGACTGAATGAAAGGAGCTGGCATCTCACTCTCTTTGAATCTTCTTTATCATGCTAGGATTAACAGGAAAAAGCTAAAAATTTCAGAATTGCACCGTGCAATGTGGAGATATTACTGTTTGTGCATTTACAATATTCATTGATTTTTGCCATTGAAAAACATGTTTTTCATATACCAGAAATGTTTGAAGCTACTGACTGAATGAAAGGAGCTGGCATCTCACTCTCTTTGAATCTTCTTTATCATGCTAGGATTAGCAGGAAAAAGCAAAAAATTTCAGAATTGCACCGTGCAATGTGGAGATATTACTGTTTGTGCATTTACAATATTCATTGATTTTTGCCATTGAAAAACATGTTTTTCATATACCAGAAATGTTTGAAGCTACTGACTGAATGAAAGGAGCTGGCATCTCACTCTCTTTGAATCTTCTTTATCATGCTAGGATTAACAGGAAAAAGCTAAAAATTTCAGAATTGCACCGTGCAATGTGGAGATATTACTGTTTGTGCATTTACAATATTCATTGATTTTTGCCATTGAAAAACATGTTTTTCATATACCAGAAATGTTTGAAGCTACTGACTGAATGAAAGGAGCTGGCATCTCACTCTCTTTGAATCTTCTTTATCATGCTAGGATTAGCAGGAAAAAGCAAAAAATTTCAGAATTGCACCTTGCAATGTGGAGATATTACTGTTTGTGCATTTACAATATTCATTGATTTTTGCCATTGAAAAACGTCCAGAAATGTTTGAAGCTACTGACTGAATGAAAGGAGCTGGCATCTCACTCTCTTTGAATCTTCTTTATCATGCTAGGATTAACAGGAAAAAGCAAAAAATTTCAGAATTGCACCTTGCAATGTGGAGATATTACTGTTTGTGCATTTACAATATTCATTGATTTTTGCCATTGAAAAACATGTTTTTCATATACCAGAAATGTTTGAAGCTACTGACTGAATGAAAGGAGCTGGCATCTCACTCTCTTTGAATCTTCTTTATCATGCTAGGATTAACAGGAAAAAGCTAAAAATTTCAGAATTGCACCGTGCAATGTGGAGATATTACTGTTTGTGCATTTACAATATTCATTGATTTTTGCCATTGAAAAACATGTTTTTCATATACCAGAAATGTTTGAAGCTACTGACTGAATGAAAGGAGCTGGAATCTCACTCTCTTTGAATCTTCTTTATCATGCTAGGATTAACAGGAAAAAGCTAAAAATTTCAGAATTGCACCGTGCAATGTGGAGATATTACTGTTTGTGCATTTACAATATTCATTGATTTTTGCCATTGAAAAACATGTTTTTCATATACCAGAAATGTTTGAAGCTACTGACTGAATGAAAGGAGCTGGCATCTCACTCTCTTTGAATCTTCTTTATCATGCTAGGATTAGCAGGAAAAAGCAAAAAATTTCAGAATTGCACCTTGCAATGTGGAGATATTACTGTTTGTGCATTTACAATATTCATTGATTTTTGCCATTGAAAAACATGTTTTTCATATACCAGAAATGTTTGAAGCTACTGACTGAATGAAAGGAGCTGGCATCTCACTCTCTTTGAATCTTCTTTATCATGCTAGGATTAGCAGGAAAAAGCAAAAAATTTCAGAATTGCACCGTGCAATGTGGAGATATTACTGTTTGTGCATTTACAATATTCATTGATTTTTGCCATTGAAAAACGTCCAGAAATGTTTGAAGCTACTGACTGAATGAAAGGAGCTGGCATCTCACTCTCTTTGAATCTTCTTTATCATGCTAGGATTAGCAGGAAAAAGCAAAAAATGTCAGAATTGCACCGTGCAATGTGGAGATATTACTGTTTGTGCATTTACAATATTCATTGATTTTTGCCATTGAAAAACATGTTTTTCATATACCAGAAATGTTTGAAGCTACTGACTGAATGAAAGGAGCTGGCATCTCACTCTCTTTGAATCTTCTTTATCATGCTAGGATTAGCAGGAAAAAGCTAAAAATTTCAGAATTGCACCGTGCAATGTGGAGATATTACTGTTTGTGCATTTACAATATTCATTGATTTTTGCCATTGAAAAACATGTTTTTCATATACCAGAAATGTTTGAAGCTACTGACTGAATGAAAGGAGCTGGCATCTCACTCTCTTTGAATCTTCTTTATCATGCTAGGATTAACAGGAAAAAGCTAAAAATTTCAGAATTGCACCTTGCAATGTGGAGATATTACTGTTTGTGCATTTACAATATTCATTGATTTTTGCCATTGAAAAACATGTTTTTCATATACCAGAAATGTTTGAAGCTACTGACTGAATGAAAGGAGCTGGCATCTCACTCTCTTTGAATCTTCTTTATCATGCTAGGATTAGCAGGAAAAAGCTAAAAATTTCAGAATTGCACCGTGCAATGTGGAGATATTACTGTTTGTGCATTTACAATATTCATTGATTTTTGCCATTGAAAAACATGTTTTTCATATACCAGAAATGTTTGAAGCTACTGACTGAATGAAAGGAGCTGGCATCTCACTCTCTTTGAATCTTTATCATGCTAGGATTAGCAGGAAAAAGCAAAAAATTTCAGAATTGCACCTTGCAATGTGGAGATATTACTGTTTGTGCATTTACAATATTCATTGATTTTTGCCATTGAAAAACATGTTTTTCATATACCAGAAATGTTTGAAGCTACTGACTGAATGAAAGGAGCTGGCATCTCACTCTCTTTGAATCTTCTTTATCATGCTAGGATTAGCAGGAAAAAGCAAAAAATTTCAGAATTGCACCGTGCAATGTGGAGATATTACTGTTTGTGCATTTACAATATTCATTGATTTTTGCCATTGAAAAACATGTTTTTCATATACCAGAAATGTTTGAAGCTACTGACTGAATGAAAGGAGCTGGCATCTCACTCTCTTTGAATCTTCTTTATCATGCTAGGATTAACAGGAAAAAGCTAAAAATTTCAGAATTGCACCGTGCAATGTGGAGATATTACTGTTTGTGCATTTACAATATTCATTGATTTTTGCCATTGAAAAACGTCCAGAAATGTTTGAAGCTACTGACTGAATGAAAGGAGCTGGCATCTCACTCTCTTTGAATCTTCTTTATCATGCTAGGATTAACAGGAAAAAGCTAAAAATTTCAGAATTGCACCTTGCAATGTGGAGATATTACTGTTTGTGCATTTACAATATTCATTGATTTTTGCCATTGAAAAACATGTTTTTCATATACCAGAAATGTTTGAAGCTACTGACTGAATGAAAGGAGCTGGCATCTCACTCTCTTTGAATCTTCTTTATCATGCTAGGATTAGCAGGAAAAAGCAAAAAATTTCAGAATTGCACCTTGCAATGTGGAGATATTACTGTTTGTGCATTTACAATATTCATTGATTTTTGCCATTGAAAAATGTCCAGAAATGTTTGAAGCTACTGACTGAATGAAAGGAGCTGGCATCTCACTCTCTTTGAATCTTCTTTATCATGCTAGGATTAACAGGAAAAAGCTAAAAATTTCAGAATTGCACCTTGCAATGTGGAGATATTACTGTTTGTGCATTTACAATATTCATTGATTTTTGCCATTGAAAAACATGTTTTTCATATACCAGAAATGTTTGAAGCTACTGACTGAATGAAAGGAGCTGGCATCTCACTCTCTTTGAATCTTCTTTATCATGCTAGGATTAGCAGGAAAAAGCAAAAAATTTCAGAATTGCACCGTGCAATGTGGAGATATTACTGTTTGTGCATTTACAATATTCATTGATTTTTGCCATTGAAAAACATGTTTTTCATATACCAGAAATGTTTGAAGCTACTGACTGAATGAAAGGAGCTGGCATCTCACTCTCTTTGAATCTTCTTTATCATGCTAGGATTAGCAGGAAAAAGCAAAAAATTTCAGAATTGCACCTTGCAATGTGGAGATATTACTGTTTGTGCATTTACAATATTCATTGATTTTTGCCATTGAAAAACATGTTTTTCATATACCAGAAATGTTTGAAGCTACTGACTGAATGAAAGGAGCTGGCATCTCACTCTCTTTGAATCTTCTTTATCATGCTAGGATTAACAGGAAAAAGCTAAAAATTTCAGAATTGCACCGTGCAATGTGGAGATATTACTGTTTGTGCATTTACAATATTCATTGATTTTTGCCATTGAAAAACGTCCAGAAATGTTTGAAGCTACTGACTGAATGAAAGGAGCTGGCATCTCACTCTCTTTGAATCTTCTTTATCATGCTAGGATTAGCAGGAAAAAGCAAAAAATTTCAGAATTGCACCTTGCAATGTGGAGATATTACTGTTTGTGCATTTACAATATTCATTGATTTTTGCCATTGAAAAACATGTTTTTCATATACCAGAAATGTTTGAAGCTACTGACTGAATGAAAGGAGCTGGCATCTCACTCTCTTTGAATCTTCTTTATCATGCTAGGATTAACAGGAAAAAGCAAAAAATTTCAGAATTGCACCGTGCAATGTGGAGATATTACTGTTTGTGCATTTACAATATTCGTTGATTTTTGCCATTGAAAAACGTCCAGAAATGTTTGAAGCTACTGACTGAATGAAAGGAGCTGGCATCTCACTCTCTTTGAATCTTCTTTATCATGCTAGGATTAGCAGGAAAAAGCTAAAAATTTCAGAATTGCACCTTGCAATGTGGAGATATTACTGTTTGTGCATTTACAATATTCATTGATTTTTGCCATTGAAAAACATGTTTTTCATATACCAGAAATGTTTGAAGCTACTGACTGAATGAAAGGAGCTGGCATCTCACTCTCTTTGAATCTTCTTTATCATGCTAGGATTAGCAGGAAAAAGCTAAAAATTTCAGAATTGCACCGTGCAATGTGGAGATATTACTGTTTGTGCATTTACAATATTCATTGATTTTTGCCATTGAAAAACATGTTTTTCATATACCAGAAATGTTTGAAGCTACTGACTGAATGAAAGGAGCTGGCATCTCACTCTCTTTGAATCTTCTTTATCATGCTAGGATTAACAGGAAAAAGCAAAAAATTTCAGAATTGCACCTTGCAATGTGGAGATATTACTGTTTGTGCATTTACAATATTCATTGATTTTTGCCATTGAAAAACGTCCAGAAATGTTTGAAGCTACTGACTGAATGAAAGGAGCTGGCATCTCACTCTCTTTGAATCTTCTTTATCATGCTAGGATTGGCAGGAAAAAGCAAAAAATTTCAGAATTGCACCGTGCAATGTGGAGATATTACTGTTTGTGCATTTACAATATTCATTGATTTTTGCCATTGAAAAACATGTTTTTCATATACCAGAAATGTTTGAAGCTACTGACTGAATGAAAGGAGCTGGCATCTCACTCTCTTTGAATCTTCTTTATCATGCTAGGATTAACAGGAAAAAGTTAAAAATTTCAGAATTGCACCGTGCAATGTGGAGATATTACTGTTTGTGCATTTACAATATTCATTGATTTTTGCCATTGAAAAACGTCCAGAAATGTTTGAAGCTACTGACTGAATGAAAGGAGCTGGCATCTCACTCTCTTTGAATCTTCTTTATCATGCTAGGATTAACAGGAAAAAGCTAAAAATTTCAGAATTGCACCTTGCAATGTGGAGATATTACTGTTTGTGCATTTACAATATTCATTGATTTTTGCCATTGAAAAACATGTTTTTCATATACCAGAAATGTTTGAAGCTACTGACTGAATGAAAGGAGCTGGCATCTCACTCTCTTTGAATCTTCTTTATCATGCTAGGATTAGCAGGAAAAAGCAAAAAATTTCAGAATTGCACCTTGCAATGTGGAGATATTACTGTTTGTGCATTTACAATATTCATTGATTTTTGCCATTGAAAAACGTCCAGAAATGTTTGAAGCTACTGACTGAATGAAAGGAGCTGGCATCTCACTCTCTTTGAATCTTCTTTATCATGCTAGGATTAACAGGAAAAAGCTAAAAATTTCAGAATTGCACCGTGCAATGTGGAGATATTACTGTTTGTGCATTTACAATATTCATTGATTTTTGCCATTGAAAAACATGTTTTTCATATACCAGAAATGTTTTAAGCTACTGACTGAATGAAAGGAGCTGGCATCTCACTCTCTTTGAATCTTCTTTATCATGCTAGGATTAACAGGAAAAAGCAAAAAATTTCAGAATTGCACCGTGCAATGTGGAGATATTACTGTTTGTGCATTTACAATATTCATTGATTTTTGCCATTGAAAAACATGTTTTTCATATACCAGAAATGTTTGAAGCTACTGACTGAATGAAAGGAGCTGGCATCTCACTCTCTTTGAATCTTCTTTATCATGCTAGGATTAGCAGGAAAAAGCTAAAAATTTCAGAATTGCACCGTGCAATGTGGAGATATTACTGTTTGTGCATTTACAATATTCATTGATTTTTGCCATTGAAAAACGTCCAGAAATGTTTGAAGCTACTGACTGAATGAAAGGAGCTGGCATCTCACTCTCTTTGAATCTTCTTTATCATGCTAGGATTAACAGGAAAAAGCTAAAAATTTCAGAATTGCACCTTGCAATGTGGAGATATTACTGTTTGTGCATTTACAATATTCATTGATTTTTGCCATTGAAAAACATGTTTTTCATATACCAGAAATGTTTGAAGCTACTGACTGAATGAAAGGAGCTGGCATCTCACTCTCTTTGAATCTTCTTTATCATGCTAGGATTAGCAGGAAAAAGCAAAAAATTTCAGAATTGCACCGTGCAATGTGGAGATATTACTGTTTGTGCATTTACAATATTCATTGATTTTTGCCATTGAAAAACATGTTTTTCATATACCAGAAATGTTTGAAGCTACTGACTGAATGAAAGGAGCTGGCATCTCACTCTCTTTGAATCTTCTTTATCATGCTAGGATTAACAGGAAAAAGCTAAAAATTTCAGAATTGCACCTTGCAATGTGGAGATATTACTGTTTGTGCATTTACAATATTCATTGATTTTTGCCATTGAAAAACATGTTTTTCATATACCAGAAATGTTTGAAGCTACTGACTGAATGAAAGGAGCTGGCATCTCACTCTCTTTGAATCTTCTTTATCATGCTAGGATTAACAGGAAAAAGCTAAAAATTTCAGAATTGCACCTTGCAATGTGGAGATATTACTGTTTGTGCATTTACAATATTCATTGATTTTTGCCATTGAAAAACGTTTTTCATATACCAGAAATGTTTGAAGCTACTGACTGAATGAAAGGAGCTGGCATCTCACTCTCTTTGAATCTTCTTTATCATGCTAGGATTAACAGGAAAAAGCTAAAAATTTCAGAATTGCACCGTGCAATGTGGAGATATTACTGTTTGTGCATTTACAATATTCATTGATTTTTGCCATTGAAAAACATGTTTTTCATATACCAGAAATGTTTGAAGCTACTGACTGAATGAAAGGAGCTGGCATCTCACTCTCTTTGAATCTTCTTTATCATGCTAGGATTAACAGGAAAAAGCTAAAAATTTCAGAATTGCACCTTGCAATGTGGAGATATTACTGTTTGTGCATTTACAATATTCATTGATTTTTGCCATTGAAAAACATGTTTTTCATATACCAGAAATGTTTGAAGCTACTGACTGAATGAAAGGAGCTGGCATCTCACTCTCTTTGAATCTTCTTTATCATGCTAGGATTAGCAGGAAAAAGCAAAAAATTTCAGAATTGCACCGTGCAATGTGGAGATATTACTGTTTGTGCATTTACAATATTCATTGATTTTTGCCATTGAAAAATGTCCAGAAATGTTTGAAGCTACTGACTGAATGAAAGGAGCTGGCATCTCACTCTCTTTGAATCTTCTTTATCATGCTAGGATTAGCAGGAAAAAGCAAAAAATTTCAGAATTGCACCGTGCAATGTGGAGATATTACTGTTTGTGCATTTACAATATTCATTGATTTTTGCCATTGAAAAACATGTTTTTCATATACCAGAAATGTTTGAAGCTACTGACTGAATGAAAGGAGCTGGCATCTCACTCTCTTTGAATCTTCTTTATCATGCTAGGATTAGCAGGAAAAAGCAAAAAATTTCAGAATTGCACCTTGCAATGTGGAGATATTACTGTTTGTGCATTTACAATATTCATTGATTTTTGCCATTGAAAAACATGTTTTTCATATACCAGAAATGTTTGAAGCTACTGACTGAATGAAAGGAGCTGGCATCTCACTCTCTTTGAATCTTCTTTATCATGCTAGGATTAACAGGAAAAAGCTAAAAATTTCAGAATTGCACCGTGCAATGTGGAGATATTACTGTTTGTGCATTTACAATATTCATTGATTTTTGCCATTGAAAAACGTCCAGAAATGTTTGAAGCTACTGACTGAATGAAAGGAGCTGGCATCTCACTCTCTTTGAATCTTCTTTATCATGCTAGGATTAACAGGAAAAAGCTAAAAATTTCAGAATTGCACCTTGCAATGTGGAGATATTACTGTTTGTGCATTTACAATATTCATTGATTTTTGCCATTGAAAAACATGTTTTTCATATACCAGAAATGTTTGAAGCTACTGACTGAATGAAAGGAGCTGGCATCTCACTCTCTTTGAATCTTCTTTATCATGCTAGGATTAACAGGAAAAAGCAAAAAATTTCAGAATTGCACCGTGCAATGTGGAGATATTACTGTTTGTGCATTTACAATATTCATTGATTTTTGCCATTGAAAAACATGTTTTTCATATACCAGAAATGTTTGAAGCTACTGACTGAATGAAAGGAGCTGGCATCTCACTCTCTTTGAATCTTCTTTATCATGCTAGGATTAACAGGAAAAAGCTAAAAATTTCAGAATTGCACCTTGCAATGTGGAGATATTACTGTTTGTGCATTTACAATATTCATTGATTTTTGCCATTGAAAAACATGTTTTTCATATACCAGAAATGTTTGAAGCTACTGACTGAATGAAAGGAGCTGGCATCTCACTCTCTTTG